>NC_045172.1:16113928-16156428 GCF_900700415.2 Clupea harengus
GGCTGAATTGTTCCTGAAAAGACAACCACGCACTCGCCTGTCATTACTGAAGCCGGACATATCCGAAGTGGTGGTCAAGCATCAGCTACAACAGAAAAAGGCTCATGACAAGCGGGCAAAGCCTCTCCGGATGTTTAATCTGGGAGAGAGGGTGTTAGTTCGAGATTTCAGACATCCTAAGAAACTGTGGATTCCAGGGGAAATTCTGCAACGAAAAGGACCTCTGACCTATGTAGTGCAAATAGGTCAACGCCAAGTCAAGGTGCATGTGGATCACCTTCGGGCATCTAAAGCTTCAACGTGTCCAAGCAGAATGGATGACAGCGATTTCCTGGACTACACAGCAAGCTCTGAGGACCAAGCAGAAAGCACGGAGCAAGAAGATGCAGCTGCTGGTGCATCTCCGGAAGCTCAACCTGAGCGCCGCTATCCTGAAAGACAGCGAACAACACCAGAAAGACTGAATCTCTAAATGTTCATGTAGAGATAATGACTTATTTAGTCAGTAATTATGTTCAGACTGCTTACTGTTATGATTATGAAGTTTAGGGTATGTTACTGTTAATTGAACCCTGCATATGTAGTTTAAGGAATGACTAATGCAATGAAGTATGTAGTATGGCTATATAGGTTATAATCTAGGAGGGAGGAGTGTAGTAGTTCACATATACTACGGTAATGTTGGCCATAGTATTACGGTAATTACGGTATCTGTATGAGCCACTTCACTATCTGTATACCGGCATTCGAGTTATAAGTAAACGGCAACAGACGTATCTTCTCTCTGTCTCCGTGTGCCCTTCCTTCACCTACAAATATTACAATAATATAATGTCAGTATCTATGTAATTTGAACAACTGATGAATTGATAAAACTTCCAGTGTGACTGGACTGAGTAGTAAGCTAGTAGCTTGGAACTTGCATAATTACATGATTGTGGAAAATGTGAAATCAGGCCAATATTTAAGTATACCGTGCGTTCAGAAAGTATTCAGACCACTTCACTTTTACATATTTTGTTATACTTTGCATATTTTCCTTCATCAATCTACACTCAATACCCCAAGTGAAAACTTGGAAATGTTTGCATAACTAAATATCACATTGACATAAGTAGTCAACTCAAACCCTTTGCTATGACGTTTGGAATTTGCCTTAAGTGCCTCCCATTTCTCTTGATCATCTTTGAGATGTTTCTAAACTTTGATTGGAGTCCACTTGTGGTAAATTCAATTGACTGGACATGATTTGAATAGGCAGACAGGATTGTGTCGAGGCACAGATCTGGGAAAGGCTTCAAAAAGAGCATACTGACCAAAATGGAAGAAGTTCGAAACAGCCAGAACTGCTCCTGAAGTTGGCTGCCTGGCCAAACTGAGCAACTGCAGGAGAAGGGTCTTGGTATGAGAGGTGACCAAGAAGGTGAAGAAGGTGAGTTCCAGAGATCCTGTGTGGAGATAGGAGAAACTTCCAGAAGGACAACCATCACTGCAACACTCCACCGATCTGGGCTTCATGGCAGAGTCGCTGGATGAAAGCCTCTCCTCATGTGTAAAACACAAGAAAGACCGCTTGGAGTTTTCAAAAAAGCACCTAAAGGACTCTAAGACTGTGAGACTCCCTGATTTGATGAAACCAAGATTAAACTGTTTGGCCTCAATTCAAAGCATCATGTCTGGAGGACACCAGGCACTACTCACAGCAAAGTTCAGAGATATCCTTGAGGAAAACCTGGTCCAGAGCACTTAGGACCTCAGACTAGGTCAAAGATTCACCTTTCAACAGGACAATGACCCTAAGCACACAGCCAAGACAACACAGGAGTGACTTAGGGACAAGTCTATGAATCTCCTTGACTGGCCCAGCTAGAGTCCTGACTTGAACCCAATCGAACACCTCTGGAGAGACCTGAAAATGGCTGTTCACCAATGGCCCCCATCCAACCTGACAGAGCTTGAGAGGATCTGCAGAGAAGAATTGCAGAAAATCCCCAAATCCAGGTGGGCAAAGTACCTGTTTTATCCGTGGATCCGTGGATTTTCAACATTTCTCATGTCTCACGTACATGACACTGAATCTCACATCTCACTAATTCTGACGGATTTTCTCCCCCACTAGCATAGAATAATAATTACAAGCCAATTAGACTGCTGTGCAGTGCGAGTGAGAGACTGCCATGTTTGCACAGTGCAACTCAGTACGTCTAATTTGTGTAGCAGTTTTAGGCTACTATTGAACGATGTTTCAATATTCAGCATCGCTGAACAACTTCTTATCTCGAGGCAAATCAGACCTGTGCACGTAATGCCTTGCTAATGTAACAATATGGTTGTACGTGCTTGCACTACAATATAAGGGTATTGTAAGTCAAATAAGTCATCAGTCTGTCTTCATTTTTAGCACATGTTTAAAGCAAAACAAAAATAATTTCTCAGCTATGTGCTTATGGTCTCAGTAGGGAACATGAACTGTAGCATGAGAGAGACCTATGCATTTTTAATTATATGGATTTATATCAAACTGAATACTACTTACATACTCTAGGCTAGGGAATGGTCCTACCATCTGCTAAAAACATACTGGTACAACAATTTACTTGGCCCAATCGTCATACATTCGAAGGAGCTGTTAATTATTCTACTATCCAGAAGCCTTCATTAAGATCACATTAACATTGCCTTGGTGATAGATAATGAAAGTATATGACTGACTCCCCAACACCTTAAGATATTTACTAGCGACAGAGGCAAGCACCCATGGGTTTTAGCCTCCTTGCTAGCATGTCTGCCTCCCTCCCATACCCAAGGTTGCTAATTCGAGTCCAGTATGGGATTGTGCTTGTCTACACAAAGACTACGTTTCCAGTAAAAACAAACCATGAACAGTATGCATACATCTTTATCTAAAAGCTGAGCTGTGAGGGTTAATGAGTAAATACATAGATGTTCAATTGTAATATATTATTTTGAACTGTTATATTACTCATTCTTGGCATACTCTTAAATAATTCTGTGTTTGATGAAATCTTCACTATATTTTTAATTTTCAGAGATAAGCATAGAGGAATTGAGATCACCTAATTAATCCAAACTCGTTTTTTATATACTTGTGATCATTCAGTGAGTGAATTGTGTTTTAGCTGTGATAAATATATAATTTGGTTTTATACCCAGCAGAGGCAATTCAGTGATTCAAGAAAGATATCAGATACAAACAGTTGCATATCTTTGCTGGAGACATAAACCGGGCATCCCACTTTATTCTATATTTCACTGACTGATCTTGATAGTCATAGATCATGCTGCGGCACTTCTACTCTAACGCAGACTCACTGGGCGAATCTCATAAACAGTACTCAAGTTTAGTTAACTAGTTAAGGGAACATATGTTAACCATTAACATGTTATGAATATGTCTGTATAAGTGCCTAATAAAGTCTGCATTAAGCATCATTGATCAATTATTAGCCCTATATTTGCCAATGACCTATTCTACAACGATTCTGCCACTATAAGGGACTTATTCTGACAGTATATTAAAGGCTATAAACCTTCTATATCTGTCAGCTTAGGTTAAGACGAACTAGTTTATTTATTAAAGATGTACCAAGAATAAATTACCTATTCAATGACAATACGAAATTGGTGAATATTGGCCTAATAAAGGATTAATGGTGCTTAATGCAGACCTTATTGGGCACTAATACAGACACCATTAAGTTATGTGTTAATGGCTAACATTTGTTCACAAAAGGAAAGTGTTATCATTAACTAGAATACATTTTGCCAGACTTGGCAAGGTCAATCTTTGGACCCAGTAAAGTAAGAGTTCCTATTCTAGGGCCAGTTAGAAGTACTGTCTGCGATTCTAATCCGAAACACTATTTGCCAAATTCAGCGAGTTGCTCCTCACCATCCTCTAGCCATTTAGTTCAGTGTGTGCGGTCAAAAAAACTCCAGTGTTCATACACAGTCCTGCGATGGGCAACAAACAGTGGCTCGGACTAAGCCATAAACAATTCCAGCCTATTAGCGTGATGCTTTAGGAGCAAGGAAGGTAGGGGTGTTATTTAATTGGCTGTTGAGCTCAAATCGCAGACTCTGACTATAATTGTGCTACATAATCCAAACGTTCCTGCTTATGCAGTTAAGATGTACTGTAGTATCAGGCTTGGACACAAGGAGTCTTTGTAAACTAAGTAATAATTTACACCAATGTGTAATTACTTTTAAACTTTCTACATTTAACTTCAAATGACACTGTTGTAAAAGAAACAACATAGAATATATATATATATATGGCATAATCCACAAGTGTGAGTAACAGTTTTTTACGATTGCACAAACACTAAAATCAAAAGTATTACACAATTATCAAAACCTTACACTCAAGGAGCAAAACATCGGCCCAGATTTGCACCACTATAAGCACAATGTCAGCTCACACCTTTTTGCAAAACAATACACATAGTGATTTTCAAAACACTAAACACACATAGACACAGAAGTATATCAAGATGTCACTTCCTTGCAATTCAAAAGCACTGACTGTCAAATGACCACACCTATGAGCCAATTGGTTAAACACAGCCATCAAGTGCGCAAACACATGATTGCTTAATTGTAGACACACCAAACAGGTTAAGCACTATAGAAATGCAGCAGGTGAGTTCACCTGTCTTCAACCAAAATGGAAGAGTCAGAAGAAGAAGAGTGAGGGTGAGAGGGGGAATCCACAGAGGAGGAGAAGGAGGAAGACGAAGAGGCGGAGCCCATGCCAGAGGCCGAGGTCAGGGTGGAGGTAGAGGAAGACCTGAAGCATGAGGAAAACATGCTCAAAGAATAAGAGGACCAAATTTATCAAATTAACTTGAAAGGAGGAGAGGGGCCCATATTCACACAAGAACAAGAGAGAGCCAATAATGCTATCAAGCTCAGAGAAATTCAAGCCAACATTATCGGTGACCATGCCATTTTCAATAATGTCCATCAGGTCTCTCAGTCAACACTGGCACGAATCCTGAAAAGACATCAGGTTCAAATGAAACAACTTTATCTGTACTGTATGTTCAGGTTTTTTCAGATCTTTTTTTCTCTTTTTTTTTACTGTAATTGTAACCTGTACTGGATACAGAATTTTACATTTGTCTGATATTTGCTGAGCTTACAGTGTTATGCACACTACTGTAGTAGCATGGAAACTGGGGCATGTTTTTTTGTGATTCTTCATGTCGACATGTTGATTGATTTAGGAGAGAAATAAATTATATTTTCATTAGTCTGCCGCATTGGTCTTGTGTAGTGTTTGGTGAATGTATTGTATATTCTCTATGTACTTCACTTACACTACTCTAGTCACTGAGAAGTAGAATTGCTAAAAGTGTTTTAGGTCTGCAACAGCAGTGTGTAACTGGTACAAACAGAATGAAGTCATATGCAACGTGTGTGTTTCATACGGTAACAAAATATGGTTTTGATAAATGAGTGTATAGTTTTTCAAGAATGTTTCTTTTTGCAAAGGATCTGAGGTGTTGTGCTAATTGGGTGTGTGGTTGTGCTAATTGTGTGTAGTGTTTAAAAAAAAAGAAATCGTGCTTAAGCAATCGAGAAAAACTGTAAGTGTTGAAATTCATGAGGTTGTATCTGCTCTCTACAGCTGAAAACTGAAGGATTTTACTTTTATATATTCTGGCATTATTAGTCTTTTAAAACAGTCATTACTCTGTGACACATGACATTCTCTCAGGATTTTAGGTCTTCTTTCATGCTGGGCTTGTGGATTTATAAAGAGCTACTCTCCTTGCACATCTTCCTAAACCTAGGGTGATTTAATTGCTTTCTTTTTTGTTTTATTGACTGTGAAACGTTATTGCGTCGGCCAATGTCATCTTGTTATTGTCGTTTATGGTTGCATGGAGGTAAAGCACTTCGGTCTCAATTAGTGTTCATTAGTGTACGAGTCGATTGACCAGACATTCACTTTTTGGTTGTCTCCACATCACTTCGCCCCACTCTGAGGGCATGTACCACACTGCTAACGGCACTGCCTTGTTGGCTGGATAGGCTTGGGGAAAATTAACCAGCATATTGAGCGCAATGCCTCATTGACTCCCTGGCAGTTTTCTCCTTCATTTCAAGACCCATTCAATTTCACCCCTCCATCCATTCATCCGTCCACCCATCCATCTATCCACCTATCCATCCAAACATCTATTCATCTGTCCATCCATCCATCTATCACCTGGCACATTCTTCTCATATGCCCCTTACCATGTGTGGAGCCTCGTGCTCCATACTGGCCTTCCCATCTGTCACAGGAAGCTTCTCTATCTCTGTTCTTTATTTTTAACAGAAGTGCAGGGGGCCTGGTGGGTACAATATGCTGAATGTTCCGTCCTTGCCCATCCCCCTTTCCTCTCCTGCTAAGGTTCAAAGAGTGCCTCTGTCAAGGGCAGAGCCAATGTCAGCTTTACACACAGAGCCCACTGCCCAGGACTGTCGCCATTTTCAGGAAACAGAAAGGCTTAGGTTTGGTGCATTGTTCATTAGAGACCATAGCAGTATTTCAATGAAAGTTACCATAAATCCTGAGTTTGGTAATTGAGCTGTTTATTGCGTCGGCATCTTAATTATTTGGCTTGTGATCTATGGCATTTTTATGGCCCTTTTAAGAGATGCTTTGAAGGTGTAGTCAATGGTTCGGTTTCGTGAAAGGTTGTTGATATTTGAGCTAAACAGCCATTCAAATGACACCCCTCCCTTCCATGCTCCTAAAGCACCGTGTTGATTAGCTAGGATTGTTTATGGCTCAGTCCGAGCCACTAAGTTTGTTTCCCAGCCTGGACTTTGTACGAACACCAGAGGTTTTTTTTCAGTGTAAATACTGAAGAGGCAGCTAAAGGACCATAAAGAGCAATTAGAATTAGGGATTAGAATCACTGACTGTACCTGCATTTTATGTTACATCTCTATACACCTCCTCCAGAGTTTTTTATACTACCTAATTTACATAAATACATTTAAGGTATATTTCTTAACACTTGAAGTTGTATTTGACAAATTGTATGTATACAACAGGTTTGTGAGTAAGCATATACAATTTAAAAAGAACAGAAATCTAACAGACTTGCCTATTGATTATCAGTTTTGTAATTTGAGACCTGTTTCAGGTTTTGTTTTGCTTTCAGAGCTACCAGAGCATGAGCTGGCCAGGCATGTATTTTCAGTGCAAGAAAGTAGGCCGATTATGTTACCTGAATAACATGGCATTTCAGTCTACAACTGGCTCCAAATCTAGACCACCCTTCTATGCCTTTTTTTGGCATAAAAGAGGCCACACTCTGGCCAACTAGGACACCCTCCGGATTTGTAACACACCAGGCTTCAAAGTACTGGTCCCGTTCCTACAATACACAAGTCTTTATTCACCTGCAAATTGACATTGGGCTTTGAAAATAACTGCTTTTACTCCCAATTTTCCTCAAAGTCAGCCAGGACTTGTGCAAGCACAGCAGTGGACCGTAAGTGCTCCATTTGCAGAATCTGCATAAATACAGCATGGCTAGACGTTACAAGGTAGCAAAAAAATTTAATGCAAGCCTCTCTTCCAGCCAGGACCATTGAGTAATGCATACATTGCGTTGCTAGCTTTCAGTTTCAATATTAATAGTGTTAAGCTCTAGATGTTGGAATATGCATAAAAACTGACACTCCCGCTCCCCCCATTTACCCGACGTGAGAATCTACCGGTTTGCTCACGCTAAAATTCTACCTACAGCGTTGTTATTTATTGTGGTCACGTCGACACGACCTGCTGAGTTGAGCTATTTCAGCACCTTTACAAATTAATGTGTTATTCCTTTCCTCAAGCACTTCCTGCACCGACACCTCCCCCCCCCAACACCACCACCACCATCAAGTGCCCCAAATCACCTCAGCCACTGTATTTCACAAGAAGTGAACCATGCTTATGTCTGCATCCTCTGTTATTCTGAGGGGCGCTTTTACTGTTTTACATTTAAGTCCTCTCCAGCTGTCGGCGCGTTGTTTTTGCTCGTGCTGAAAAAGGCCTGGTGAAGGTGGAACTTGCCTCTCGTTGTGCCTTGTGGCAGACTCAGTAGAAACATTAACGTTACTGTATGGCAGGTAGGTGTGGGTGACAGTCGGGCAGTAGCCTGACACCTGCTTGTGAAACCTTTTCCGGTGAATAATGGGCGGCTGTAATCATCCCAGAACATCCGTGGCTCAATTTTACACTATGAGACAGGAAAATGTAGCCTAGGCTGTGGCAACCTGCAGAAAAAATGGATGTACAGTAATATGCTAAATATGACATTGCTATTCTGGTAGCACCACACAACACAGCTACTGCGTTTTAAACTTTAGTAATTATTATGCCATTATGTACACCAGTGCTTGTGGCCTTATATGGCTAATGATCCTCTTGCCTCTCTTGGAAACACCACTTAGGAAAGATGGTGGTATGATGGTCTACACCGATGCTATTACTGCTGCTGAATACGCAGCTGCTCTTCTTAAATTGTATTAAGGTGATTGTATTAGCATGAAAGGATGTGTTAAAACTGACACAAATTAAAATAAATTATTACACGTAAATGGGTGAGTTTAGAGATATCGTTTGTTGTGCTAATTTTGACACATTCACCGTGTAAATGATTTTAACACAGTGAATGTGTCAGGAAGATTACCACAAAGATGTGTAAACCTGTGTAGTGTCAATACATGTGCTGTCCTTGGCTACACATGTTTTGTGTTAAAAAATATACCTAGAACCGTACACAGAAATGTGTTATTATTTGGCACAAAATTAGTTAATGACAAAAAAGTACACAATTTATTACTTTTTTTAACCATTTATGATTCATGACTATAACAGATTTATTGTCATGAACCATTAGCAATAAGATTCACAGAAATCAAACTGCAGAATATAACAGTACAGTTTTCAGCAGTACTAAAAGAAATGTCTGACATAGGACAAAACAGTTCTTTTTTCAATTTCATTGGGCAGTATGACGCATAACCACACCTTCTACATCATTCATCATATCATATTCTCATAGCTTTTTTTTTCAGTCACATCACTTCTTATGGCCCTTTTTAAAGTGTAGTGTAAAAATGTACATCATCTTTTGCTGGGGTGGAGAACAACTTTAAATCATCCACACCATGGCAGTTCTTTTGGAGTATGGTGCTTTCTGTCACCTGCTTGTGGATGTGCAAGCCTCCATCAGCTTGGCTTCATGATGACCACCTTTTCACTCTCATCACTGGACATGAGGCTTGTAGCGGTTTCAAAAAGTGCTGTTTAGAAATCAGGCCTTATATGTGCAAATCAACTAATAAACATGCCAAAACTATTTAGGCAGAGTTTAAGGGATGTAATCACTAATCTCTCCACTAAAACTGCATTGGAACTTGCCATTTTTTGTGGGAACCAATAACTTCATGTAATAAAAAAAAAGGTAGGAAGGTCATCTAGGCTTCATAATACGGATATTGCTCTGTTTGTGATAGCCTACCTGATAGAGTTCCACTGTTGAACTGGTGAGAGGAGTAGAAAATATACATTTTACTCACATGAGATAGATATCTTTATATGGACTAATTGCATTTGATTATATGACAAACCAAAGTGTTGTAAAATCCATGTTGTTTCCAAACCTGTGATGCTGAAAGTATACCAGCCAAAAACCCAAAGCAATGTGAACAGTGTTGGGGAAGAGAGGCAGAGAGATGAATATGGAATCATGTGCAATGAAACAAAACACGCACTTTATTAAATCTATTTCAAATGATGTTTTTTTTAAGAAACTACAGGTAAAACAAACAACTGAGTTAATGCAATTAACACACAAACATTAACATGCCAAGATAAAAAAATTGGTGTTGGAAGAGATAAAACTGGGACTTAAGTCATTGTGGAGCCAAAAGACCACAAGGCAAAAATGGTAGAGATAGTTTATAAAATTAGCAAGATAACATGACGTACATTACACACTCACTGTAATAGCCTCTATTGATGGACAGCTGTTTAATCAAGCATTAGGCTATTTACTATGGTTGTTATAGTGACCATTCAAAGTTTCCAGAGTATTAATATAGTGTATAACTGTGATTAAACTTTTTTTTAATGTCTGGCTAAAACAAACAGTTTATTTTGACGTGTCTGTTTGCTCCATATGATTATACTGTTTAGCTGTTTTGTGGTCGCTGGTTTAAGCTTTCTAACTCAATACTGGAACAATTTAGATCATTTTTGTCCCCAGTAAACATTTTGACCCAAAAAGATCTAGAAATCGGGCCTGGGTTGAAAAATCCCAAAGTTTCCCTTTTGCAAATGTCATCCCACGGGTGCTCACTTCTGGCACCATCTATACAAAAAGCCAATTAGGCACCACATACCATATGGCAAAAGGCACTAAAAATAGTGTGTTGTCTATGCGAATTGATGGATGTTCCTGGCTTGAAAACTGGCAGCTCATGCACAAGTTTAGTGTGAGCGTCCTTAATTAATGCATTAGTGATTTATGTGGCATTTCCATGGATCATAATCTTCTGCTAAGATCATAGGTTACCTGTGGTTACCAACCTTGCCCACCCTCACATGCCCTCTGCTCAGGAACCTATGGCTGTAATATCTGTGCTTGAAATCATGAGCCGCACCACCCACCCAGTTAAACAGTAGCCACAGAGCTGCAGCCAAACCCTCAGCACCCTCTCACCCCACTCCCTCTAGAGACTTCCTGTTCATAGGCACATTAAAAGCCTCCCCCAAAATGGTTTCCTACTAGAACGGCTTTTTTTCCCATACATGCAATCTAAAGAGCTGGCAGAACCCTTTCCGGAGCTCTCCTGCTCGGGGCATGGAGGCTTTATGTAAACAGCATTAGTGAGAAAGCGCCCGTAAGGCACTTTGCATGCTCAGAATACTAACATCCAAGGCGCACCTTCTCCACCAGTGGCCAAGGGGGGGGGGGGGGGGGGGGGGGGGGGGGGGGGTTGTGAGGATTTCATTGCAGCCAATGCTATGGTTAAAACCCCTCCAAGCTCTCTAGGACACTGTGAGTAGAGATGTCAATGAGTCTGTGACAGAAGGGTAAAAATATGTGTATTGTAAACCTTAGAGAGTTGACTGTCACAATAGACGTCTGTATTCCTGTGTTATATGTCATTGATAAACGACAATGCTTCCCTCATTTGATTGTATATAATTGTATGTATAATGTATATGAAACAATTAAAGGTGATTACATTTGTCCCAGGTATTACATTCTATTAAATTAATTTTGAAGTGAGGAAATCAACAAAATGATAAAACTATATCACACTAGAGGTGACGATAGTGTGTGAGTGTGAGAGAGAGAGAGTGTTTATGTGTGAGCGTGTGTGTGTGTGTGTGTATGTGAGATGTACAATCTATCGTGTTGCAGGGGGCTTGATTACCCATGCAGTCTGTCTGGTCTCATCTTGGCCTGTGGTCACTGCAGGGTCCTGGCCAGCTTCGGGCAGGATATCTTTAACTCCAGCTGCCCAGTCCTGGATGGACAGACCATGAACAGGCTTAGAGTAAACTACAAAAAAAAAGAATATACCCAGGGCAGAGTGGCCATCCAGACTGCCTCTTCATTTGCTTCAGGGCCTCCAGGCTCTTCATGAGCTCATAAACGGACGGCCCGGAGAGCACCTAAAAGACTGAAGCGGTGATGGAGGACTTCTGTGTGAATCTCTGTGGGGTTGCAAGTAGATGAAATCGTGGTTCAGTGGTTCAGGGGAAACAAGGTAACGCTCAGGCAAAAAAAAAAAAAAAAGAAAGAAAGAAAGAAAAGATCAGAAGTGAATGGCAAGGCTGCTGCTGAATGCACCTTTCACTGTCTGTTCCAGACTTTGCCTTATTCTGCCCCTTACATGAGAAAATAGATTAATGAGAGGTCTCACTGTAGCCGTAGACTATTTTGTGATCGCTGTGTATGACCACAAAAGACAAGCTGCTAAGACTCTTAACAGAATGTAAAATTACACAGCGTGCCGTATCAAATGTGGTTAACGCCTGACTATCCTGGTTTTAAAAGATTTCTAAGCTTTTAACATGACTTTGTAAAACCCTTATAGGATTATAGCGGCATTTGTTAAATAACCCAGAAATCTTTGCTGAGAGCGACTCTTTTATTCTGCCAGTTACTTAATCGGCCTCTCTTCCCTAGGTTCCATAATTCCATGTCAGCAAATTCACAAATTGTGTGGGTGGTCGAGCAGTGGGGTGGGGGCGGGGGAACCCTACCAAGGTGCAACGACTTAAAGCATGTAGGATTAATGTAGTGCGATGTGACCCAAGGTTTCATAGAATTAACTGGAGTGTTCAGGCCCAGTTCACACCCTATTCTACCCCCGCCCCCGAACTCTCAGGTAAAAAGGATTATATCAGGATGTCTGATATTGTAATAGCAAAGATAATTATCTGTTCCAGAATGAAATACATTGAAAGCAGCCAATTCACATATACTTCAGAGTCTGGAAAGGTAACATTTTGTCATTTGATGTAATTCATAGAATTGAAAAAAAGAAATCAATCAATAGCTTTATTTATATAATTCCAATTAGACACTAAGTTGTTCGTTTAATAGCATATACTATTGCATAGTGGTAACTACCTATCTGACCTGCGTTACTGACATACACAAAAGGCATAATTATTAATGCAGTTGAAAGATAATGAAAATGACAAGTGTCTGAGACGAAGAGAGAAATATTTGTTCTTCAGAAAAAAAATTAAAAGTTCCTTAAATATTCTGTGCTTTCTTACCTTCCAACAACCCTTTACTGACCAATAAAGCAGAGCTGGTTCACAACAGCCAGTATAAAAGCTATGGTTCAGTGGTGCACCTCATTGAAATTCATTACTGAAATATATTACTTGTAAAACTGCGGCCTGTTTATTTGCAGAGGGGGACACTTTTAACTTTCTAATGGGGTCTGGATAAATCTAGATCTACCTAATTACAGTGGATTCCGCTCTATATACTACACAAGTATCTCTTGTAGCCAGCAGTAAGTAACAGATAGGGGACAGTTTTGTTTACTCTGCAGAAGCGAGTGATTGTGTGCGGACTATGCTAAAAAAGAAAGATGTTTACAGGCCATAATGTGCCACGTCAGTTCATAACAATATGAACCCAGATTCAGAAGAGGTTAACATTGTTGCAGTGGAAAGCAATAACCAGATAGGCTACCTGGAATGAAGATGGACAACCCCTTCAATAATTCCCAAGTAATCAGCTCTGAGTCTCACTGAGTTCAGCAATACTAATAGCAAGTAACAATCAAAGCACTGCTGTGTTCGACAAAAGCTGAGCTCCATACTTGGCCTGTGGTGGGCTGCCTTTTTCCACTCGTAAATCCCACAAACGCTCTCTTTTCATACGGCAACTCCAAACTCTGCAAGGTTTTCATGCTACATTTCCCTCTGGTTGCAGCTAAAGATGAAGTGCCTCGGGACAGCTTCACCTCATTCTACCTACTCTCTCTCCCACATTCTCCCACTCTGAGCCCTCATAGAGCCCAATGGACATTGTCAGTAATAATTCCTATTTTTCATCCATTGAAAGGTGTGAAACAAGTTTGGATAACAAGCTGCAGATAGCGATTGACGGTTGATTATAGTTACAGTTGGGCTTAACATTGTATGTTGAAATGAACCCTTTCACTGGCAAGTTCTAAGAGCCTGTAGTAACTATGAGTGGCAATATGTTCCCAGTAAGATGAGCATTGTCACCACACAGAAAAGCAATCAACA
This sequence comes from Clupea harengus, assembly GCF_900700415.2. NCBI lineage: Eukaryota > Metazoa > Chordata > Actinopteri > Clupeiformes > Clupeidae > Clupea > Clupea harengus. The sequence goes on from NC_045172.1 coordinate 16,127,742, forward strand.
CATATTCACATGTTCACTCAACCTCACACAAATGAACCATTGTAGAATGAACCTCTGTCGTTATATACGTGAAAGCCCCTAAGAGCCACAATGTATACAGTACATTTAAGCTGATACCTTTTTGTATGGAAAAACACTTGCAGTCACGCTGATACGTAAACGGTACTCTCCATGTGGCTATCTCAAATGATTCAGTAGCTCCCACGATACATTCAAAATGAGGAGGAATTGTTTCCGGAGCTAACAAAATCACTTGGGAAACACAGACTTTCTAATTAGGGAATGTTTTGAAAATCTTCGCCCTCCCTAGGGATTCCTACTTTTAGTGTCACCAATTATACTTGCTGGTGTTAAGGGTAAATATATATATCAAATGTTGGTGCTTAACACCCACATCGTTAGTCATCTTATGCTACCAGGCCCACCGTCTGTCTTGCTTGGGCCAAGGGACAAGATGATCTCCAAAGGCCTCCTTTCAACTGAATGATGGGAATGTTAGAAACCATTTGAGACCACTGTGCATTTACACGTAGCAGTTTCTCTGTTCTAAGCTATTCTTAAAATGTAAAGCTGTTTTATATGATAGTGCACAGGCAGACCCATATACTAAAAAATAATAAATAATAAAACTTTGTGGAGTCATTGGGTTCATTTTTTGTTTCTTTTTAATTACTGTTTTTAGTTATATGTGATATTTGGATGCCCAAATAGAATTACTAAACCACACACTACAAGTAGCATGAGAATGCATATAATAAGACAACTGAAATAGTTTTGTAAAATAGTCTTTGGTCTGACTGTGCTGAGGTTTCCCTTTTTGGTTTTGATATTTGGTATTTGTGTGTCCTTCCCCATAACTATTACAGAAATTCCATAAAGTTTCTTCAGACATCATGCCATGACATGTCCATGTAGCTTATTCCAGGAGTGAAACTCAAGAGTGAGTGGCTACATTGTATTGGCAAGGCAAGATTAACAGTGTGCAGAGAGCTGCAGCAGAGCCTTAAGGCTCCCAGGACTTCAGTCTGTCTTAGCAAGAGACCTACTGATGAGTTCAAAAACATCAATGTGTATGTGTGTGTGACTAGGTGTACATGTTAGCATTTGTGTGACTCACCTTTGTGTGTTTGTATGTGTATATGACTGTGTGTGTGTGTGTTTGTGTATAAAAATGTGTGTGTGTGTGTGTGTGTGTGTGTGTGTGTGTGTTTGTGTGTGTGTGTGTGTGTGTGTGTGTTTGTGAAATGAGCCAGAGAGGAAAAAAAAACTTGTCAGAGACGCCTGATGGAGTTCACCTGAGCATTATAAATATTCAAGGGAACTCTGAAATATTTAAAGGCATGACCATGGTTTTCATGCTCGCTTGAATGTACGCATGTCATATGGGAAAGCTCAGCACCAGGAAGCACAATGCCAAAGGCAATGTAAAGAAAAGAGAAAGAGAACAAGGGATGAAATGAATGGGAAGAGAGAAATAAGTCATTAAGCACCAGCAGAGGGAGTCAGAACCCAGTTCTCGTCTGACTGTGGTTCACATTGAGGCATGCAGGAGCCACCAGAACTAAAAGCTATGAATCCCAGCTCTCACAATAATCATATAGACAAACTCTGTACAGTGGTTTTGCTACTTCAATTTGTTTACTACAAAACAAGTATGTTAATGAAATATAGAAAGGCATGGCATTTCGCGAGGTTTGTGGCTTAATTATGTTGAAATGTTTACATACATATTTTTCTCCATGTGATATCAGATGTCTGAAATGTAAACCAATGTGTCCATATCTGTGTTTGAACAGTCAAGTTACACATCCATTTTATTTTCTACTCTATGATAGTCAAAGCGGCTTCATAACGGTTACGTTTATTTTTGAACACTTGTATTCCTGAGCCATAGTGTTGAAATATCAAGATTGTTCAGTCAAGTCATCTACATAAACCTACATCAACTGAGATATCTGATAAGATGATGCAGCTATATGTTTATGTAAAACTGTGTATGCTGACCCTCATGCTCACAAAAGCTCCATATGACTTGCGGAATGATCCATTCCACCAGAGAGCAAAGAGCAAGAGAACATGAAGTCAGTGAATCTCGAATTGCTTGTGCATTTCTGAAATCCCATCGACAACAAAACTCATTGTGATGTCATTGACTCGCCTAAGCTCACGTGAAGTCACGAGCAAACACTTGTATGGAGACATGAGATGCACGCCTGTCATTTGTGGATTCACGCATCTTTACCAAGGCTTATAGACATCAGTGTGACGCATTTGTGAAACACTTGATGGAGGTGGTGGGCGGAAAATAGTTCTCTGAGAGCAGACGAGGGCCGAGATGGTTGAGGATATTGTGGATGGAGCCCATAAACAGAGAACGAGTATAAATAGCCTTCTCCATCTCTTGTTGCCTAGAGATCTTGCTCTGTGGACTATGGTGGTGTGAAAGCTCGAAAGCCTCTCTCTCTCTCTCTTTCTCCATCAATCTCTCTCCATCTTTCCCTCTTGGTGGAGAGCCGAAGCTAATGCAGAACAAGAGTGCTTGAAAAAAAGAGCCCGGGAAATGACAATGTAAACACACACTACGCACTCAGCGTGCCCCCTCCCACCCCCACCCCCCCATCCTTTAAAACACTTTAATAATTCTGTCACATGTGGACAGGGCTTAACTTTGAACACCATAATCCTCAGGGCTACATTCATGTTGCATCATTCAGGAGCGCAGAATAGTACAGAATTGTGCTTTAAAACAATACAACTACAAAAATGGGTCATATAATGTGTCTCAAAATGACTTTGCGTGCTTGCATGGTATGGTGTAGACATACGATTTAGACAAGAAATCTGAGGGGTTGATTAAAGTGATATTAAGGTGCATTTAATGTATTTTAAAGTGTATTTAAAGCAAAATATTCTATAATCACTCCACTCCGCTACCACACACATTTGTAAGCAATGAATGGAATTGGCAACCAAGATGATTTGCTATTGGTAACCTGCTGGGCTTTAAGCTTGGTATCAAATTGAAAGGCTTCCTCACAGGAGGAGGAGTCAGAAAAGCCCAATGCCTCCTGCTGTCCAAGTATCCTTACGATTCAGGGCAACCCTCACTGAGCGGTAAAAAATTGCATGGTAGTTACAGAGCAGGCTGTAGGGGATGTCTGGTCCAGCAAGAAAGAAAACAGGTAATTTTTCAGGTCGCCTAAAAACTGTTCTAAATCTGGCCCTTGCTTTATCCTTTTGCATCTAGCCTAGTTTCTTGCAATAACAACATACACCCACACTGCCATTTTATTGACATGGCCTGCTTCCGTTGCTAGCATTTCCCTATACCTAAAAACGAACAAAATCACTTAACAGAATTTTTTCCTAAAGCATTTTTCCCCTAATTCCTGACATAGTTCCTCGCACAGCCCAGGTTGATGAATGTCGCGGAGCTGCTCCATGGGAAGAAAGGGCAACCTTCAGCAGACGCTCACCTCGCAAATGTGGGACTGAAATACAGTCCACCCTCACCAGCTGCCGCTCGCTTTCTATCCCCAGCTTGCTCATAATGAGCCTGTCCCATAGATATTGCCTCTGCCACCTAGATAACGGATGGGTGTCTCACTCAAAGTTCACTTGCGGTGCTAGCTAGCCTGCAAAACATGCTGATTCTGGAGGAGTCCCAGATCAATCTGCTGTAATGATATCCAAAGGCTTTCGCGGCTGATTCCTGAGATATATAACTAACAATGAGGAATTACACTGGGTGGGATTTGTGGCAGTAAGAAACTGCGGGTAGTGTGAGTCGAATAGCACCTCTGAATGGATTGCCTGAAATTGACAATTGCACATTACAGTGATGCATTTGTTTTGGCTAGTCCTGCTTTTGTAGCGGAATGGCGGTAACTTGTGTGTCAGGGGGCCCATGCATAAATGTCCTCTTGAAGGTCATGACAGAATATATAAGCACCACTCAACACTTTGCAAACTGACCTTTGTGGAAAAAAACATCAGTTCTGCCATATTTTATGGTGGTGGTAGTGACTTGTTGGACAGAAGACCTTTTCCCCGACACTTCAGTCTTTGCCACAACAAGCCCTTAGGCTCACCTTGAAGGTGACATTGCATTTAAAAACTGGACAAAAATATGGATATGCTCTGATTAAAAAGGCAGGGTTCAAGATCAGGGCAAATGGTTTCTTTGACTTCAGCTGCATCAGTTGGTAAAAGGTAGAAAGCGGATAGACCATTGATCAGGTAAACAATGACACATCATGGACAGCATGTTCTTCTCCTGACAAAGGTAGGGCTTCAATGGCACTCACTGATGTCATCTAAGTGACTCTAAATCTCTAGATTCTGAGACCATTTAATCATTTACTCGTTCAGAATATAAAAATCAATATATGTCATTATACCCTCTGAAGTGTACAGTGCAGCTTGAATATATTAATTGTGTGTATACATATCTTCAACACTCTCATAGATCTTTTATCGCTACCTTGTGGGTTTGGTGTTGTACCAACTGAAAGTGTAGATGGAAGCAAGCAGTTCAAATACGCTGGACGAAAGCCAATAAAGATCAAACAAAACACATGCATGGAGCATGTGTTTAAATGTGTGGAATCCCATAATAACACAAAAAGAATAATTCATTTCAATTAAAAGTAGTTAGAATTAAACATCAGCCAACAACGTACACAGTGCCTGCTATTTAAAACATATCTTACTGGGTTAAGGCTGTAGCCTGGAGTAGACAACTCATAATTTGCATGCAACAAATTGTCTTATGGTATATATATAGCATTTCCAGTGCAATCTTCACAAGGTAATTGAGGCCTGGAATAAAATGATAAAGCCATTTGCGGGTGAGGTGCTGTAATATATTCCTAATAGGAAGTAGTTTGGTTCTCAAACTGTAGAAATGCTGTTCACCAGGCAGTGCTGACTCTACATGGGAAAAGGGATCTCTGTAAATAGGTTAGCGCTCAGCTGAAGTGTGTCACATGCTTTTTAAAACAGACAGGCATCATCAAACGCACGACCGTATTCCCACAGTTACAAAAGGGAGCCTTTTGATGAGCGAACATTCACTTCTTCCCCACGCGCTCGCTCTCTCTCTCTGCTGCAATCTTGCTGTTGAATTAAAAAAGAAAAGTGTGTCAGTTTGGAGGGGGGGGTAGGAGGAGAGGGTGGGTGAGAAAAAGCACAAATGGAAACATCAGAAAGAATTTCTTCTCAGGGTCTCTGAAGGAGCACACACTTAATTTCACTCGAAGCAGGGTCATTAGCGACAGTGGAAACAGAAGTGATGTGACCTCTGATGATGTCTTTGATTAAAAATGATAATAGGCATTTAAAAGAGATTACGAATGTAAAAAGTCACCATGAATCAATTCAAAGTTTAGTCATTTTTACATTACATTTTTTACATCATTCAAATACATTTTGGTCTTTTCTGAGCTGGGGCACAGCGTAGTATCTTTTTCATGTCAACATTACAGAGAGCCATGCTGGGTAGAATGTAGGCCCCTATAGAGGCAATCTTACATTACCATTAACAAATTCTGTCCACAGCTCTTCAAAGGGGACTTCTTACTAGAGAATCCAAGGGAGAGAGTGAATGTCTCTGGACGTGTGCTTTCTGGGGCCAATGGCACGTTTTAAAAGTAATTTCCCCATACTTAAAAAACCCAAGAAAACAAAGAAAATACAGCTGTGAAAAGAACTGTGACTTCTTCATTCAGAGCGTGACGAAACTTTATGAAGTGCCAGATATAATGGTAATGTATTCTTTTTTGTGAGACAGTATCTGTTTATGACTGACTTTCAATTAAATTAAATTCACTTTTATTTATATAGTGTCAAAACAATAAAATGATCTCAAGGGAAAAGGGTGGTAGTACCTTTCGAAAGGTGATCATAAAGTATTTGTAGTGTGTCTATAATGCTTTTTTATAAGTAAGGCATTACCTTATTACCTTATTTTAGGGGTTCCACTCTTTCAGCTCTCTAACCCTAACTTTTGTTGAACCAAGAATGTTATGCAAATGTTTTCCAAGCAAATGACTAGTGGCAAGTCAGCTATGTTAAAAAAAAAGCACAGTGTTAAAAAAAAAAAACTAATGTTTTTTTCTGTCAGCAAACGATAAGAAATCAGTTGACACAACTTCAATTTTGAAGTATCTGTATCAGAGGAAGAATCCTGAGGTAAGAATCAATAACTATGGATTTCCCAAAAGACCTATGAAGTTGAGAGGATTAAGGCAGAGCGAGAGCCGCAAACAGCTCCCTGGTTGGCAGGGAAAAAGAATATTAAGTAAGATGTAAGCGTAAGGTGGCGGAATTGGGAAAGGGGCAGAAATAAGGCACCATTCAATACAAGTTGAACCAAAGTCCTTAGCTGCGTGCTAGGTAGTGCATAATAGCCATGTTGCCATAACTACTGCCAACTGTTTATGTAGCTTCCTATGCTAGCGTTAGCTAGCTAGCTATCTTTGTTAACCAACATAGTAAATGTTTTCCTGAGTTTTTCATACACTTGAAGTTACCTATTGAGATGGCTTGTAGAAAAGAAACTAAGAATGGCTTTATCTTGGTAACAGAAGAATGTTAATACTGTGACACGTAATATTATACTTATTATACTAACTACTTACTAACCGAGAGTGAGGTCATGCCGGGAAATATCAAACTGAGGCTTTAGCGTAGCTATGTCAGTTATCGGTGTCAAACTTCGGCCATTCTGTTAAACAATCAAAATGCTAAGTTTAATAATGGCTTAACAATCGATATGCTCAGTTTAATAATGGATTAACATGACAACGCGAACGTTTGCCGATAACACACGCCGTCCGATAATTACCACCGTTACGATAACGTATCGACCGAGCGATAGTGAGGTTGATATGCCAGAGCTGAAGTTTGATATTTTCGGCATGACCGAACGGTAGAGGTTAGTAAGTTGTTAATTATATGGCATTTCGCTCCTTTCATTTTGTAAATGCAAAGAAATGGTAATTGTAAATAGAAAACATGTCATTTTGTTGAGCTCTCAAGTCTTCTCACAACACAATGTGTTTCAGGTGTTGCGTAGCAACCAATTACTTGCTAACCTCAAGTTACAATGATCAAAAGAAAACGGACAACATGGCTCAGCTGAAATGGCTTTAATTTACAGTAAAGTAACAACACAAGTGATTCAAAGCAGTAGAATTATTTTTGTTTACCACTTTTCTTTCCCTTCTACCCATGGTTAAGGACTAAGTGGAGCTTGTATATTGGGATTTTATTTTATTTTTGATATATTGTCAATGTTATGTTTGATATATACGTTTATGCCTTTTTTAGGTTGTATAGCCTTTTTTCACTCTGGCAGGGGGACTGCCAATGGATATCAGCCTTTTGGCTATAATTGGGTGCATTTACATTTTAATGTTCATGAATGTACACTGTCCTTCTTGATCAAATAAATAAATCGATTGATTGAATTGATTGAAACTGTAGTTTCTAGTCTTCATCATCACTTTCAATAACAAATCTTCGCTTCTTCTGAATTTCCTCATGGCTGGTGATGTTTTCATTTTTGTCTGGATAGTAAAACTAAAAATAAAATGTCGTCAGAGGGCAATACGCATCCTTATTGACCGGTGAGGAGGGCAATACGCGGCTGGCATGACTACGCATTAGCCAATCAGAACGCTCGTACTTTCGTTGCCATATAATAAATATTATTATTTTACCTATTATTACATTTCTAAATTTCTGTCTTTTTTTTTTTTTAAACTGAAGTTGGTTTTGTTTTACATTTTGTCTTATGTGTTTGTTTTATATTGAAATTGATATTTGATATAGCCTAATTGAAATTGATATTTATCTCATTTGTCTGTAGTATAGTTTATTATAGGTTACTATATGTGTATTATATGTTATTTATTATACGGCTCTTCAGAATGTTCCAAAAAGTACCGTTGATTTGAATGGGCCATCCCAACGTTCGCAGGTGAATATTTCCTGATATTCACCGCTGCGAAAAGATATTGACCACTGTCATTGGCAACGGGTTTTGTGCTTTTAATTCACATATTTCATATCATTCCGCAAGTAGTCCGGTCAATTAACGTAACAGACTCATTGTAATTTGAAGTCAGCAAGTAATGGGATACGCAACACCTGAAACTTAAAAGTTCTATTTGCTTGAAGAACTATTTTTTCTAAGCAGAAATCACGAAACGGCAACTAAATAATTAAAAAGAGGTATTTTGGAGGAATGTCTTCTATCGTTTTTGGCAAGTAACCATATAATAAGCGGGATAATGTATTGTCCGTTGGTCATTATCCAAAAATAAATCCCTTCAGGACGAAACAACACCCCTCCGCTGCGCGTCGGGGTGCTGTTCGCCCCGTCGGGATTTATTTTTGGATAATGACTTCCGGACAATACATTATCCCTTACATGTACAGTATATATGTTAGTATTATATGTATAGGTTGTTATTTGTTTTAGCATATTGTATTGTATATTTATCTTGTATATTTAGTAAGGTTATTATATGTTACATGTAAATTATGTTCAGAGTACTTGTACAGAGTGTATGTCATGTTATGTTATGTTATATTATGTTTGCTATGTTATGCTATAATGGGTTGTTGTGTGGTGCCTTGTCCTAAGAATTTCAGTGCCCAGTCTGACCCTGTGTCATTCTGTGCATCTGACAATAAAAGACTTGTAACTTGTAACTTGTAAAACATCTGTAAAGTTCTCAGATTTCTTTTGAGTATTTGATCAAAGGCAGACTGCAGCGGATCATTCGGTCAGCCGAGAAGGTCATCGGCTGCGACCTGCCGTCTCTCCTAGACCTGTTTCACTCCAGGACCAGCAAGAGAGCATGCAAGATCATCGCTGATCCTTCCCATCCCGGTCACCACCTATTCCAAAGACTCCCATCTGGCAGAAGGTTCCGGGCTATAAAGACCAAAACCTCGTGCCACCTGAACAGTTTTTTCCCCACAGCAGTGGTGCTCACAAACAAGCCCCCTGCATCACACTGACTCTGGGTTTGCCAATTCCAATTCACAATTATTTATTATTATTTAATATTCTGTATTTGTCTTTTATTCTTGTTTTTGCTATTTTGTTGTTATGTTATGTCCTATGCACCAACCACCAAGATAATTTCCTGTATATGTAAATATACTTGGCCATTACAAGAATTCTGATTCTGATTCTGATTCTGATTTCAATTCTACTTAAGAATGCGAAGAGGTGGATTCTGTCATGCTTTTTAAATGAAGCACCTGTTGGAATAATTTAGTTTCTTCAGTCAATTCATCCAGATGTGTCAACTATAGTGCCTCTTACTTACATTATTGAATCCTGAGATTTAAGTTTGAATATTTACTGGTTTAACTTGATAATTTGAGTTATGCACATCTCGTTGAGGTTACTCAGAAAAGGGCTTTGTGATAGGTTGCCTTACTTAGTTAAACCAGCAGTTTTTTTTTTGTTTTTTTTTACAGTGCTCAAACATATTGATCGACCTTAGTTAGTGACCTCCAGCGTGTACCTAAACTAAAGTCTAAGCTAACATGCTAGCATGGCCTGATGTCAGATCTGACCTGATGTCAGTATGTATCGGTAAGCCATGGGAAGTGGCAGTTACTTATCCCTATGATGGCTGTCCTACACTAACAGTTTCTATAGACCTTTGCTTATAGCTCAACCTCAGGCAAGGTCCTCTGAATTGTTCCCATTATTTCATGGCTAGTTCTCTGTCTGCTCACCTCCCCCACCACACAGCCGATGTATTTAAAGCCCACTGGTGTAAAATGACTGCCATCACCACATCCAGGGGGCTGCCACACATAGGTAGTGGTGAAATTAATCTTCTTATCATGTACAGTATGCAAACCCTTTTGGTATTAACAAAAAGTGATACATTGAACCATTAATTATCAGCTCTATTCTAGGCAGAACCTTGAAATAACACTAGTATTCTAGGCAGAACCTTGACATTCAAGTCATTCTTCTGATGGGGGTAAGAAAACCTCTCCTTTTCCCCAAAAACAAATCCCAAAGCCTTTTAGGTACAGCCCAGACAAGTTCTTTATACAAGATCCCTTTATATTCTAACATGTCTCAATGCATTCTAGCAAGGACCTTCACAGATACTTCTGTGGGGAAAAGCCTGAGATCTCTTTTTATCTTAACACATCCTAGTGCATTCTACTCAGAAGAACCTTCACACATTCTATTCCTGGGACAAACAAAGATCCCCTTTCCATCTCAACATGTCCTAACACTTTCTAGCTAGAACTTACACAGGTTCTTCAGCGTGAACATGCAAAGATCCCTTTCCATCTTAACATGTCCCAGTGTGGGGATAAGCGAAGATCCCTCTGTTTCTTTCCCTCTTGTTTCTCTCTCCCTCTCTCTCTGTCTCTCTCTCTCTCTCTGTCTGTCTCTCTCTCTCTCTCTCTGTGTCTCTCTCTCTCTTTCTCTCTCTCTCTCTCTCTCTTTCTCTCTCTTCTCTAATACCCATCTTCCAACGTCTCCTCGTTCGGCGGTGAGTGAGTGCCACCGCCGGCGGAATGTGAGCGAGGGCAGCAGTGGCCCTCACTGGCTGAGTGGGGGAAGGTCAATGGGTGTGTGAATGATGAAGTGCTGGCTGGATGAGTTAGCTCTCTCTCTCTCTCTCTCTCTCTCTCTCTCTCTCTCTCTGTTGAGCAGAAGCTCTAAATACTGGCGCGGTGACAGTGGGGATACAGAGGCGCATAGTGCTGAGGGGGCAGAACAGAGACTGTAACACGATTCAATTAGATTTTTAATCCCCCTCAGTGCAATTATGCTATAGAGAAGGTCTCGGCGTACATCACTTAGGGGCACATGGTCGCTTCTATGGAATATATATATATATTATATATACACACACACACATATACAGGCACAGATGCACACCTATATGTGAGCACACACACACTCTTTCTGTCTCTGCCTGCCTGTCTGTCTCTCCCTGTCTGTCTTTCCTTTTCTCTTTCTCTCTCTCACAAACACACAAACACATTTATGAATACACACTCTCTTTCTCTGTCTGTCTGCATCTCTCTTTCTGTCTCCCTCTCTCTCTCTTTCTCTCTCTCTCTTGCGCGTGCACACACACACACACACACACACACCCCCCCCCCCACACACACACATACAAACACAATCACACACTCTTTATCATGCACACTTTGAAATACATACCTTGGCAAATTCCCTGACACACACACACACACACACACACACACACACACACACACACACACACACACACACACACACACACACACACACAGAGAGACATACACAGCCTAATAAAGACACTCATGAGAGTGATGCTGGCTCTCTTCCAAAGTGCCCTCTACACTTCATGACCTCAGCACTTCCCTTGATTGTGACAATGATTCTGTCATTAACACTGGAGGAAATGCTCCACCCATTCTAATGGATGCACAAGAGTACCGGCTACTGAGTTCTGCCAAGGATGGTTATCTCACTATTTCACTATCTCCCACCGGAGCAAATAATGGAAGCCTCTTGATAAATTAGAAAACAAAAACCCAGAGATCACTAGTCTTGGGATATGTCCATATTCTACTCAGCTGTCTCTCAGCTCAATACTACAAAAGCACGGGTGGCTTGTGATTGTTGTGATTTCAGTGACACGGCACTATAGGTATTTAAGGACTTCTCATCAGCTGTTTGTAAAAATTATACATCTTAAGTGAAGATCTGTGGTGAGGATTATATTGCAAGAGACTTAAAGTCATGATGGCTTTTACATATTTCATGAAGCCAGTCTGTGTGTGTGCACGTGTGTGTGTGTTTGTGTACATTCATAAGCTTTTTTGTGTCTTCACAGTACTTTCTAGCAAGCGGTAGTGACAAGTTTAGAGCTTGATTAATTTGTTGTTATTTTCCAGGTGTGTCTTTAGAGAGCCTGTGATGAATTACAAACACGTGTGGTGTGTAATATCTGCAGTTTGTGTGTGCTGCCCCTGACTGAGATAAGTGCTTGGGGGAAATATGAAACAGGCATGTGTGTGTGTATGAGTTCACTTAAGTTTGTCTGTGTGTATGTGTGTTCACCTGAATGTGTGTGTCACAAGTGGATCTGGATATAATGTGAGAGTTTGTCACACACAATGACAAGTGGGCAGCACAGTGTCCCTTGCTGTACAGATAGTGACAGGCATGACTTATGGACTGAGCCTTTAACTGTCTGACAGGCCCATTTCAGGTGAAAATAATCTCTGTTGTGTCACGGCATTGACCACCATCCAACAAATCATCACATACACTCACTCTCAATCCAGGCTCTATGATGATATTTGGAGGCGTGTTTAATCTCTGTGTAACTTAAATTCAGCTTGGTTTACTACAGACATAAAAGGTAAGATACTGTGTGAGGGAGCAGAGTCATGGAACACTGAGCAATGCAAATAATAAAAAAATATTGTTATCATGAAGTTGAATTATATAAAAGGTTATGACACATGAAAGAAGTGCCTATAGCCATGAGACTTGTGAGGTATTTCATTACAGTGCCTTGCGAAAGAACCCCCCGGCATTGGCACCTGGAATTATGAATTTCATGGGGATCATTTGAAGATACAAAAATATTTTAAATTGTGAAACGAACAAGAAGTAAGACCACAACCAGAAAAACCTGAGCGTGCATAACTATTCATTCCCCCAAAGTCAATACTTTGCAGAGCCACCTTTTGCAGCCATTACAGCTCCAAGTCTCTAGGGGTATGTCTCCATAAGCTTGGAACATCTAGACACTGGGATGTTTGCCCATTCTTCAATGCAAAACTACTATAGCTCCTCTAAGTTGGATGGGCTCCACTGGTGTACTGCGATCTTTAAGTCATACCACAGACCTCAATTCGATTAAGGTTGAGGGCTTTGACTAAAAAATATTAAAAACATTTAAATATTTCCCCCTTAAAGCACTCAAGTGTTACTATAGCAGTATCGTTAGGGTCATTCTCTGGAAGACCAAAAATGTTTTTCCTCAAGAATTTCCCTGTATGTATCATTTATTCAATTTTGGTGTTGGGTTTGCGCCAGACATAGTGTTTTCCTTGAATTTTTTTTGTATCTAACTACAATACCTTCCTGCATATGTTTGGAGAGTCTCCCACATGCCTTTTGGCAAATTCCAAATGTTCATTATTTTTTTTATTTAAGCATTGGCTTTTCCCTGGTCACTCTTCTATAGAGCCCTGTTCTGTGGCGAGAACAGCTTAAAGTCGTCCTAAGGACAGATACTCCATCACCACTGTGGAGCTTTCCAGCTCCTTCAGGGTTATCTTTGGTCTCTGTGTTGCCTCTCATTAATGCCCTCCTTGCCTGGTCCATTAGTTTTGGGGCGGCCCTCTCTTGGCTGGTTTGTTGTGGTGCCATATTCTTTCCATTTTGTAATAATTGATTTAATGATGCTCTGTGAGATGTTCCAAGTTTCGGATTTGTTTTTTATAATCCAACCTTGATCTTCTCCAGAACTTTGTCCATGACCTGTTTAGACAACTCCTTGGTCTTCACGGTGCCACTTGCTTCGTGGTGCCCTTTGCTTAGTGGCGTTACAGACTGTATATACACGATCATGATAGACTAGTTTGGAATATTTTCTGTAGGTCTACTACATAAGATCCAAATAAAGAAATCTGAATCAATTTAAATGACAGGTTGTAATGCAACAAAATAGGAAAAACACCAAATGGGTGAATCATTTTTACCAGTCACTGTATATTGCGCTAGAATAATGTGGACACAAGCAAAAGGTAATTCACATTTAGATAGAGAAGCCAAGTCACCAGTCCTTACCAAATGGATACAACTATCATATCATGATACAGCATAGTACTCAGTACAGTAAGTAGCCTATTAGGATATACAGGGTCTGTGTCAACATTATTCTGATGTGAGTTTATATTTGAAGTAGTAGTTGTGGAGCACTGTGTCGTTATGTTTATTGTTTACATTTAATATTTAGTAATTCCGAGTTACCCGGTCGTTGCCTTGGCTAATTGCAGTCTTAGTTAGTAGCTCTGGCTAATTTTAACAGTCTATTTCGATCGCTTGATGACAAAAGTATGAAGGGCAAAATAGGAGCGTGCTTAGTTGCAGACAGTGTATTAGCGATTATTCAAAATCCCTGTTATTCTCCCATAGAGAGAATCGTTTTGCCTGGTCCATATTTAAATGTTTTGAATGTTTTCAACCATCAAGAACCCTTAGGTCATCTGGAATATGGACTGCTAACTGTTTATAGACCTAAGACAAAACATGGTAAAGCATCATTCAAATATTTTGCTTCTTATTGCTGGAACAAACTCCCAGAAATACTTAGATGTGCCCCAAATGTTGCTATTTTTAAATCAAGGCTCAAAACTTTCTTGTTTTGATGGGCTTGATGAACACTGATTTGCTTCACTGATTTGCTTGCTACAGGAGTACCTGTCTAAACTGTGAGTTGTAGCACCTATATTCCATATGATTATTTTCTTCCAGTACACATCTTTTATTTTTATGTTTATTATCTTCTTTTTACTTGTTTCACTTTACTCTTATTTTGTATCCTTTTATTTTATTTTATTTATTTTATGTATTTAATTTAATTTAATTAATTAATTAATTAATTTATTTTCTTTTCTTTTATTTATTTATTTTATTTTATTTTATTTTATTTTATTTTATTTTATTTTATTTTATTTTATTTATTTATTTTATTTTATTTTATTTTATTTTATTTTATTTATTTATTTATTTATTTATTTATTTATTTTATTGTCTTTCCTGTTATTGTACACAATATGACGACACATCCTCTGAGGGGCGGAAGTAACAAAAATTGCTTGCTGTAAACGATAAATGTCAATTGGGTATTGTGAATGATGAATGGTAGACAGTAGTTTATCAAACAAATTGACAGTTTATTATTCTATTTTTCAGTTCACATCCAGTTTTACCACTCTATTTTTCAATTCACATGCATTTTCATCACCTCCATTTTTATAATTTAATATTTGTAACATCAACCACTGGGGTTGTTATGTAAATGATAAATGGCAATTTGGGGTTGTGAATGATGAACGATGAATGAAAATGATGAAATATGTTTCTGTTTACATTATATCACGACTGTTCAAATCGAATCAAATCGACTCCAAATTACTCAAATCGCCTGATAATTTATCACGATTCACATGCATTTTTATCACCTCAATTTTTATCAATTCATTTTTGTTACACCCTTCATACTTTTTCAGTACATCAGTCCTTAACGTCTTGTCCCCCTTTTTTCTGCAGGGTTGTGAAACTGGTAGTCTCCCGTTAATAAAACAGATTTTATTCCTACTTTCTCACAGTTATGCCTTCAGTTACTTGCCCTTGACAACACTGCCACACCTGCAGTGCTGTCGAGTAATTATGTTTTTTTCCCCACAACTCTTGTTTATCTAGTAGAGGAGGTGGAACAGGCTTTCTAGCCTCTAATGACTGGAAATTCACACAGCTGCTGCCTGCGCACAGCTATGACTTGTTTGAATATCATGCCATCATGATAACCTCTTCTTTCAAGTTATATCTGGTGGTAATGTGTCATCCACCAGGACAACTTGGCAGCTTTGTGGATGAGCTGGACATTCTGCTATTTGCACTTCCGATGGATAATTGTCCATTACTTGGTGGTATGAATATTCATATGGACAATTCTCATTCAGCAGATGTCCCTACTTCTTGTCCCTATTTCTGCACTACAGAAAAGCTAATCAACACTCTATTACTGTATTAGATTTTCTGTACATCTCCTGGAACATCCTACTGTTCTTCCTCCTGCGGCTTTGCTTCGTCTTAGAACCTTAGAAGTCTCTCAAGCAATGGGTTCTCCTACTTGGTTCCATCTACTCTACCTACTCTTCACTCAGTTCAAGGAAACTTTCCTACATCATTCATGCAGGCTCGGGTTAAAGAGAGTTTCACTTAAAACATCTGATTTGAAGAATTATAGACCTGTCTCCCTTCACTTTTTGTCAAAGATTCTTGAAAAACTTGTCTTCATGCAAGTTTATGATTTCCTGTCTCAGAATAATTTGAAAGAAAATTCCTAAATTTACAGGGTATTTCAAGGCTGTTGAAACATCTTCATCTATTTAACAAAGACCCACAGTTTGGTGCTGTTGAAACAACTTCAACGGGATTAGCCATGGCAAGCTAAGACCAACCTCCAACACCCCAGGAATTAGCATTAGCCATGTCCCAGCCACCACGAATCCCTTCATTATGGCCTCTGTTGTAGCTGCTGCAAATCCCGCTAATGTTACCTATAGCTTGGACCGTAAATGCTGGGCTAAAATTCTTGAGCATATGAGGACATACTGGGTTAAAAATCAACTTGGATTTTCATGAAAGACTTCTCTGCCAATAGAACGAGGAAGAAAAACTTCTAAAGGTAGGAATATGAATTTAATGTCAATGATTGTGCGTTATTGCTGTTACTATGTGCTGCTGCTCTGTTGACATTTTAATTTGAGTTTTTCAGCAGTCCAATTTGTGTCTCTGTAAAGAGGGTTGTGATTTTGCCACAGTAGAACTGGTAAAGCATGATGAGTTTGGGAGGCCCCATTCAAACAGTAGTCTGGGGGCCCATGACCTCCTTAATCCGCCACTGCTTGTCAGCAGCCTTTGACACATTGAACAATGACATTTCCTCTACACTGTCTACTACATTACAAGGAAAGTACACAATTGGTTTGAATCGTACCTCAGTGAACGTTCACTCAGTGTCTTAGCAGGGACAAGTGTCAAAATCACACCCCCACCGGCGTACCTCAGGGTTCGATACTTGGACCCTCCTATTTTCTGTTAACACCACCTCTTTAGGTGAGATCATCCGTTCCCATGGGTTCTTCTATCACTGTTATGCGGATGATACTCAACTGTACTTTTCCTTCCCCCAGATGACTCTTCAATATCGGCTCAAATTTCTGCATGCCTCAGTGATTTTGCAGTATGGACGAGGGTCCATCAACTTCAGCTGAATCTTTTGAAAACTGAGCACCCCGCCAATCCGGCTATCCAACAAAATATTAACATCGAATCCGATTGCATCTCTACTGACCCCAACTAAAACGCCATGAAACCTGAGTGTTGATTGATTGAGTGATCGATCGATTGATTGATCGATTGATTGATTAATCATTTCTCTGAGCATGTAGCTTCTGTCTTGAGATCTTGTTCATACTCTATACTGTCTTGAAGATCAGACCCTATCTCACACAATATGCTACACAACTTCTTGTTTAAGCCCTGGTTATTTCTTGACTAGGCTATTCCATTGCAATTTTAACGGGCCTGCCTGTGTGTGTAGTGAGACCGTTGCAGATTATTCAGAATGGTCGTTGATTAGCCAAAGAGGACACATGTAACTCCACTGCTGGTCACCCTTCACTGGCTCCCTGTATCTGCTAGAGTTAAATTTGGTATCTTTGTGGTGGAATTACCTACCTAGTGCTGTCCGTTCCAGCGGACAGCTTATTACATAATTTTTAGTTTTTTTATCTTTATGTTTTGTAAGTTGCTTTGGACAAAATTGTCTGCTGATAACCTTAACTATAACTGTATGATACAGGTCAGAGAGGAATTCCCTGAGGCATAAATAAACATGATTGGATTAGGAAAAGACATATCATTGCTATGCCTTTGAACATACTAAATGTCATACAAAAATGATAAATTTAGAGAGAGTAGGTAATGTCCCCGTAGTTTATGGAGGATGCTCATCAACATGAATTTTTAATTGCCTTGAAGAAGTCTTGTTCAGGCAAAGCAGATCTGAGGGGTTTAGATGCATGTAGTTTGAACTGCAAATACATTTCACAGCTCATGTGGCTAGGTGCTGTTCGCAGATTGTCCAGGACTAGACACAATGATCTACACAATTCTCACTGTATAATTGGTGTTATTGGTCCTGGGATTTGACAAGAATACCAGTCACTGTAGAACATACAGTATAATATAAATTTTATGATGCAGACAAAAATGATTATGACTATGATGATACCAGTAAACATACTTATCACAACCAACATCCTCATCATTATCGTTCACTGAAGGAGGTGAACGTTTTATTGTATTCTTTGCCTTAAAACTGCAAACTGAGATTAGGCATTAAACATTAAAGATACAAATTGAGAAAAAAGTGTATTCAAACTCTTCACTCTACAAAAGGAAGGTTATAGACCAAAACTTTTTTCTACCATGACCAATGCATTTATTTTACACAATAATGCTTTGATGGACATAGATTTCCAGAGCTCACAGGAAAAAAAGTGTAAAAAAAAATAAAAAATAGTGTTGCTGGGAGTTCTTAAATAACATTATGTTTGAATTACAAGTGGGGAATCGGTCCACTGCTGGATCGGCTCAATGTTAATCTTTTGTGTGTCTCGTTGGGATTTGTCTTAACATACTCCTTTGTGTCATGTGCTGTTGCCCCTGTGCTCCTCGAGACGCTGCAGTTTTAAAGGGGGCCGCACAAAAGGCGTCACCCTCTTGCCTTTCTGCTATGAACATTAATAGGCTTGCGACATGACAGACCATTCATCATTCACGTCGCTTTTTTATTATTTTTTTGGGTAGCGGCTGGTCCAATGGCACATTTTGAACATTTCAAGCTTTATTGAGCGTGACCGTCCGTGCTTCGGAGAAGCTTTTGCTGTTATCGGTGGTTGGGGGCTGGGGTGGTGTGTGTGTGCTGGAGGTGGGAAGTGGGAGGGGGTTGTACGTGTGAGTGTGTGTGAATATGTGTGTATGTGTGTGTGTGTGTGTGTACGTGTGATGGGGGGGGGGGGGCTTGCACAGGGTAGCTCTCCTCTTGTGGCTTGCTCGCTGTTTGATCCACAAGGGCACTTGTCACAATGATAAATGTACCCATGCTGCGGGTTAGGTTAACTGCTAGTGATATCCTCCCAGCACAAGGAGCAGGGCAGGCAGACATACCTGAGGCGAGAGGCCATTTTAATTCACCCTTGTAAGTGGCTCGCCTTGAAATGTAACACAAATGTAACACGGGATGACTATTGCCATTATCGAAAGGGTAGCAAATAAGTGAGGGGAAAGGTGAGTATAAGAAAATAAAAAAAAAACTCTGAAGCCTTTATCTGCTGAGTGAATGATAATTTGCCAATCATCTTTGACAGCAATATTGCCTCGGTTAATTATTGTTTTACAACCTCTGAATGACTGGGGGGACAAGGCTCTAATAAGCTAGTTACTGGCAGGCAGTGTTTTTTATTGGCTCTTGTCCCGTACTGTTAAACGCATCAGTGTGTCGCTGATCTGTGGCTGTGTGTCTGGATTGTCTTGTAGCCTGATCTATGTCTGTATACCCACTGCTGCCTGTTCGCCGTTGCCTTCCCCTCTGGGCCGTGTGATGAAACCAGTGTTTTGATCATCACTCGCAAAACAGGTTCACTCTTCCATCTTGTTTACTGAAGCTTGCCACGAAGAGCTTATATCTTACAAGAACAAGCAAATGTTTTCTCTCACATCAGTGACATCAGGGCAAATCTCACACATCAGGAATGTAGTGGTACCTTAGCCATGGATATTGAAGTGCTGCTGACACAGTCCTGTCTTTCCTTTGAAGGTGTCAGACCTTACAGCCTAATCCTCTGGGGCGTTTAAGGAACAATAGCTCTCTCTATGCAATCATATTGTGGGTCTGACGCAAAAAAAGATGGAAGGCAGCGCTAATGACAGTGGCAGTCTCGAGGGTTCTCACTTAATATGTCCACACACTCTCTCAAGATGTCAAGAGTGGTTCAACTTTTGATAATTAAATTGAGTTTTTCATTGCTTGTCTCCGTCATTACAGTTTTGTGTGGCATGTGGCACAACTCACAAGCATTACATTCTGTGTATCATTGCTTTGTCCTTGATTGTCATCATCAACCACAATCACCATCTTCACCGTCGTCATCGTCAACACCATCAGTAGTGGTGTCGAAGCCACCCATTCGCCCATTTTGTGGAGGAAACACAAGTCCATCGCTTTTCCGCTTTGCAATTGCCTTTCTTCTCAGCACTCCAATCACCCCCCACCCCCACCTTTTTTAATATCACTAATATAGATGAATCACTTCAGGGGTAATATTTACACGGCCCCCTTACCGACCAGCATGGGAATTGAACTCATTGCCTTTCTCCAATTACGTGATTCACGAGCCCATTGTCATGTATCAAATCTATTAATAACCTGTCATCCTCTCATAACTTTGTGTGGATATCTCTGGGCTTCAGGGGGTCTACTGCTTCACTGAGATCCCCCCTCTCATATAGTCATCAGGGCTTCCCTGATTCTTACCCACAATCCCACTATGAGTAATATCAGTTAGAGGCTCCTCAAGACCATTCCGGAACATTTATTTAAATGGCACTCATTCCAAAACCTCATTTTAACTGAGGACAGGTACACATTTCTCTGCTGTCGCGCTGGTTCCACATTAAAGGACCACACAGACGTTGTGATATGTAACCTGGATGTATTCCCAAAAGTGCAGAGATGGGAACCCATGGTGAAGGTGACTGAGTCTCCTCATTTCCAAACGCCTGCAGCCCTTTCCCTGTGGCTTTGCTCAGGTCCAGAGGACAACCAAGCCGTGAATGTCATTGGGTCTGTGGTGATCGACCATGGAACCAATGGACTATCTGTCAAACCTGTGTCAGCTACCCCAGCGGTTCTTCAGGAACAGGTACAGTATTTGTAAATCTAAACTAAAAATACACCATTTATTCTGTTTTGACACTAAGAGATTCTGATTTGTCATGGCCTGGCTTTGGTGGTGCATGTTTGCATTGGGATGCTTATTACCCCCCCCCCCACCACCACCACCACCACCACCACCACCACCTTACACATGCTGCATCTTGTTTGGAATCTTGAAGCTCATTGCATTGATGATATATGCACGGCATTGAAAATTGAATATGAGTTGACTTGCTACAGCGAATGCTAAGCAGACCACTCACAGTCACACTCGAGCGAGGGTTTCCCATAATCGCTCTATAGTCCCTCGCGCCCCACTCGTGCCGGTGCATTGTTTATGGTTTCAGAGGTGCTTGGCTGAGGAACAGAAAACTCAGAGAAGACTATAAAAAAGGCAAATTACCAGCAGCCTCTACCGAAGCTCAAAGTGCTGAATGCAGTTCTTTTCGCAACATGAAATTATGATATGTAATATACCTTTGGGATTGGGATCCATATTTCTATTATGAAAGTTCAAGCAAGACAGATTAAAAATCTATCAAGGTTCACCCAAGGGTTTCATTAGGCTGAGAGAGGCCTGAGAATGGTGGCTTCTGCCGCAACACCTGTAATTATTCATGTATTGGTTATTACCTGGAGGAACTGTGAGGCGGCACAGAAATTCACCCCACCAGTCAATATGGAAGTGTCAGGGATCCTATCTCCGGCCAGGATAATAGAATCATATTATTCCATTGCAGTTGTATATGCCGGCTTTGAACACGGTGCACAGTTTCAGAGGGAGAATCACAAAGAGGAAGTGTTGAGAGCTTTCAGCCTTGTCTGAAATCACTGCTGCCCACATAGCTAAGGTAAAATATCTGCATAGTTTCTTCTAGAATTCAGGTATATTTTCAGTTATGTTTTTGATTTATTGAATCATATATATATATATATATAAATTATATGATGTATTAAATATATCTATCTATCTATATATATATAGATATATATATATATATATATATATATATATATATATATTGTGCGTTGTGTGTGTGTGTGTGTGTGTGTGTGTGTGTGTATGTATGTGTGTGTGTGATTGCATATGCATATCAGCGTGCACATGTGTGTGTGTGTGTGTGTGTGTGTGTGTGTGTGTGTTCAAACCAACAATGCACCTGTCCACCAGTGGGTTGCTATGATGAGTGATGGTTCTAATAAGCCTTCCCCAACATGTATGACGTCCATACGACTCCCAGAGGCAGGCCGCTGGTTATCATCCCCTCAATCCCACCCATCATCATCAGTTTTACCATTTGACATTTCAGTAATGGCCGCCGTCACCTCCTTGATGGCTTGGCGTTTTGGAATTGGATAGTTTCTTTCTCATTCTGAAAGCCCCCAGGGCACAATGATGTCATTTGCTCTTGGTTTAACATCAAGCGCAGGTTTTACCACCTTCATGGCTCTAACAGACAATATTGTATGGGAAGCCAATATAATCACACCACCAATCTCAAAACACTAGCTGTACAATAATAATGTAAATATTATAGAATCTCTCGAGAGACTCGTGTATTTCTGTTGGGCTGATGGGAAGATGTTACGCAAAGGTCACAGGTGAAATAACACCACAGCATGTGTTTTATTTTATTGGTCAGCTTTAAGTTGTATTTGCAATGGCACACAAGCATATGTGGGCAAACGACCACAGGCGCAATCTATTTGGTAAAAAAAGAATGCTCAACATTCTCTTCCGTCTTTTCAGGATGCTCTTTAAGAATGGAAACATGGCTCATTATTCTACTCATAATACCACAGAAAGGTCAAAGTTCAGGCTGCCCTGTGAATGTGACATTTATGGCCTTTTGCATTAGTTAGTCTATGATTATGAATGAGGTGAAACGAAGGATTTCCAGCGGAGTAATAGCAGACACAGAGGCACATACATCTGAGGCAAATAAGCATCAACACTATGAAATGAACTAAAATATTGACAAACAGATCTGTTCTTTTTCAGTTGTGCTAGCAAAAAGTTTACATAATGCCTTTGGTTGCCATTGGATTGGTGTATGTATGACAAAAGGTGTCTTTACCTAATTGTTATGTAGCATACTTTTGGGGGTCCATGTCTGGGGGGGAAATGACATTATTTAGGCGATTCAAAAGTTTGGAGTGGCCTTTCACACAAATAAATGTCTACATTCATTCACCTCTCTATGCTAAACTACTAATATGTTGTCTGTTTATCACAAATCTCTTTCGTTGCCAAATCTTCCCAAATAGTACAATAGTGATAGTAAACATAAATTATAAATTCATCATAAAGCTCGTTATAGTCTTTTTGGACAGATAGAGACACATTCTGTAGCTCTGCTAGCCTGTTAGCTAGACACTCGTTGGGTAGTCCCCTTTGTGCTCAAAAAGAACAAACCATTACTGCAATATCTGTGTTGACTGGTGTAAGATCATGAATGTTCATGTTATCACGTTTAGTGAAAATGTATTGATTAAGTCTGCTATTTCTCAATAAGTTAACAATCTTTATTCATACATACTTTGACTATTGTTACAAAAGTGAAGGAGCTGGATGGACAATGGGAGCAAAACTTGAAATCATTGATGGAATGACTTTGTTTGCAGCACACTGACAATACAAAAAAAGGAAAAATAACCAAACAGACACAAAGACAGTTAGTTTTTATCTACAAACACTTGTAGCAGAACATTGAACAATTCAAATTTGGCCAAGGCCATACAAAAATTAGAAGCCAGCAATCATGAATGCACCTGAAGTGAAGCATGATAGTATAAAAATGCATGGGACCGAGCCATGTCCAGTCCACCCACAGATAAACTATTAAACACGTACTCAAGTGATGACGCCATCACTGTAAGCATCTTATTCACATTCTTAGACACACATGCCTACTGGTTGATGAAGGGTATATTGAAATGAATGTAAGGAATGCATTGTCACAATGGCTACGTAATTACATGAGGGTTATATTTCCTTGTCATTCACACCTACCAGGTAATGTCCTTAATACATCTGATCACATTACTGATGTCTGATTGCTGACACATTAACACCAAGGGCATTATTACTGGCTTTTCAAGTAAATATGTTAATATACAAATATGTATTTGAGCCGATTACCTCTTGATGCAAAATGCAGGGGAAACAAAAGTGGAGAATAATCCTACAGTCTTATCATTATGTTGATTGTCAAGTTTAGGTCAATGTCGTGCTGTCCATTCAAAATAAAAATTGTTTTAAATATGTCAAAACAAAATTGGTTGTACACCAAGAAGAAAGTGACAGATTCCATCTCTATGATATTTGTTATCAGATGATACATAGTAATATTTGTAATATGTCTGCAATACTTAATGTGACACCTAGTCTCAGCACTCAAATTGGGCATAATTTTAAATACCTATCTATGCAAATTCTTGAGTATATTTTTCATTATTTTTCCTGGTCTGTTGGAGCCTGAATTTATTCACATAACAAGTCCCCTCCTGAATGTGAGGAAATATCAGACAGGTTTCATACCACATTCCTCTGCATTCTCAGTGGTATTTGGAAGCAAAGTTGTCCCACCACCATCTCCTCTCGAATTCAGATGCAGATTTTAAGACTAGCCATGTAGGCCAAACGGAAAGGACAGCTCAGGCAAAACATGCCAAAGGTCTGGTATTATTATGTGCATCAATAAAGGAGGCAACGGTAGCACAACAAGCACTCTTTTAACCTTGATACAATGGGGAAACAATCCATTTACACTGCCTAAACAAACTTGAACACTGAATTTGCACAGAACTCAAATCACAAAATTAGATTCTCATTTATGTGGACAAAGATGCTGGTTTAACCCATCTGTCTATGACTTTATTCCAGGTGTTAGTGCGAGTGGCAGCTGCATGACACAAGAGAAAAAAAAGGCATACAGTGGATTGGTTTCCCAGGTCATACTTATTGCAAGAGAATGTGAATGGACTGGAACAGTGTGTTGTGACAACTCAGCTCACAACTTGCTTGGACCATTAAAACATTTTCTGCCTGAGATTTGTATTGCAGTCGGTGTAATTAGGGCTCCCTGTCCTCCATAGGTGAGCTGTGCTCATTTTCCTCACACAGATTGGGCCCTCTGTGCAGCACATGTCAAAAATTGCGAACGAAATAAATAAGATAATTAAGATCATCATGAATTCTTCATTTCAGCTTCTTTCTTTCTTTTTTTTTAACACTTAAACCAAGCATCTCATTCAGACACTTCAAATATTTTTTCTTTTCTGTACCGTACACATAAATAGTCATACATTTGGCAAAAGATAATGGGGACTTGTACTGTATGATGTATGGAAAATATAATTTATGAATACAATGCATGTTTTATGAGAAGCTGAGAATACTTAGACGGCTCCTTGCAATGTATATTGCTGGGGATTACCAATAGATAGACTGATGATATTTACATGCACACAATAGGAAAAATAACACAGTATTACTCTTGGAGAATGGCAGATTCTTCAGTATTTGCAATGCTTGTACAACAAAAACATTTCATGCGGCCACAAAATTGTGTACAAACATCAATGGATCCGGCTTTTAATGACGGAAGGGACATCAAATATACATAAATACACAATTATCCAGGTCCTGAGATGTCATTACAGAGGTCAATCAGCCATACATGTTTCATGACACAATAACACATGATTTGTGTCCTTTACAAATCTATTATTGTAATGGTTATATTAATTGCAATAACATTTCGATTACATTCCAGGAAAATTCTTCGAAAACATAACATATATTCATTCAAAGTCTCCAGTCACAGTTTGCACACATACTCATAAAATTGCATTCACTTGCATCATCAGTTTCATGAATGCATGTCAAAGAATAAAACACTGCCTATACAGCGCCACTTAACAGTAAAGTGGCCGATATTTGCACTTTAAAAACTCATGCACACCAAAGGCAAAAAACAGCATGAAATATTACTATATGGTTTTGATGTTTTGATGGACAAACAAA
The DNA here is from genome assembly GCF_900700415.2 of Clupea harengus. Classification (NCBI taxonomy): domain Eukaryota; kingdom Metazoa; phylum Chordata; class Actinopteri; order Clupeiformes; family Clupeidae; genus Clupea; species Clupea harengus. Next base: position 16,153,569 of record NC_045172.1, read on the forward strand.
AAAGGGCAATACCACATAAAATCACAAACTCACACACACGTGCTTGTGCACACACGTGTGTTCACACATGAACACACACACCCATACATTCACAAACACACACTTTTTAGAACTGGTTTCATTATGGTGGTGTTTGTGAGACTGTCACTGAGATATATTGCATTCTTACATTACATTGCTCATGGGCCATCTTTTAGTTTTCTACCTCCTTACGCCAAAAAAGATCCTGAATATATTCCTTCATTCTGCCACTCAGAGTTGGTAGAAGGGAAATATTTCTGAAAAAAAAAAAAAAAAAAAACACAACTTGGCTTAAATATATGCCCAACCAGTTTTTTGTGTGAAATCCTGGTGTCAACAGTCCTCCAAATGTCAACTCCTGCATGTAGAAAAATGTTTTCAGAGTGGACCCACACCTTGTCCATGTCCAGCAAGAAAAGTCCAATTCAATTGCAAAAAAAATGCAATGTAAAAAAACAACAACAACAACAAACGAATAAAACAAAATCTCAAAAACAACAAAAACGGAAAAGTCAATCTTGTCGCACCACCCTCTCTTCTTCTAATTGACGTAATAAAGCCAGTAAATCAGATTGAAGAGGGAGAACACACCAGGAAATATCATGCGTGACCATCGGTCGATGGTGTTCACGTCCGTCAGGTCGGGGATTTTGATCTTGAGCTGCGATGATCGGCGGCGGAGACGACCGCGTTTGGACGCTGCGCTGCGCTCCCGCCCCACCGCGCTCTGTTTCCGGTACTGGATCCCCGACGTCTCGAACGTGACGGAGTTCCGCGCGTCCGCCAGACTGGTAGTGACCTCGTTGCCTGCCACCTCGTTGTGGATCTCCAGGGTGGTGAGCAGGATGTTGGCATGGGCCTCGGCCTGGTGAGAAAGCAATGACATCACTATTATGGGGTGGCCTTACAGACAAGGCGGCTTCAGCTTATGCATTGCATAGTAATTATGTTGTTTGATGAAGACACAAACAATATGATTACATATGATTATAAACATTTTGGGGACACAGATGATGTTTTTCAACATGGTTCACATATATCTACTCATGCATTTTTTTAACAGAGATAGGACAAACATCAGGCAAAGTCATGCCATGAGCGATGGACCAACAAATAGAGAGATAATGAAAGATGGCTGCTATAATGCAGCAGGTCTATAAGCTCATATGATTCAGTCACAGGCACTGTTAGGTCTCTGGCAAACAGAAAACAAAATGGCAAGAAGACAACTGCTCGGCGGCGATGCGTAACAAGAGACCATGGACACACCGCACTCACCCCTCGCATCACCCGTTTCCCTTGCACCTGATTGGACTGTTTGCCCGGTTTACCACCCTCTGCACCAGGCTGAGCCAAGACAAACAAAGAGATCTTCCTCACCCAAAACTTATTCAAACGACATCTATGAGAACTGAAAACCACTGAGAACCCAGGGGGTGGTGACCCGCTGTCAACATTTCTGACAAAAACGTTTAACAACATTGGTCGAGTGTCTCTAGTATCTGGGTAAAACAAAGGCTAACCTATATCATCCATCAATGTTTGGTAACAAGTAATGACTGTGTATTTAATATAATATAGGGTTTATTGTTCAGGTGAATATAACTATTATAGGGTATATTTCTCATTGGAAGTGATGTTATGACATCTGAAAACATATCATTGAGGATATACTCACATTTTTGACTCGTTCATTGTTGGCCTTCTCAATCTTCTCAGCTAGCCTCTTCTGCATCTGAGGCCCTCGACCGAAGAAGATGTAATTGACGAACGCGTACTCCAGCAGGGCGAGGAAGACGAAGACAAAGCAGCCCATCAGGTACATGTCGATGGCCTTGACGTAGGGGATCTTGGGGAGTGTCTCGCGCAGATGGGTGTTGATGGTGGTCATGGTGAGCACAGTCGTAATCCCTATGTGGGGAGGAAAGATAACGTTGGGTTAGCTAGGACAAAAACTTTTGAATTCAAATTAAGAAGAGGCTTTCGTCCAGATTCAATGCAGGCTTAAGTCATCAACCAACTTGATTTGAGAGTCCAACTCTTGAACCTGAAGATTTTCTGATTTTCTTCAGTGTGATACAAGATAGTAAGAAGGGTAGTTAATGTTTACTCCGCACTATGTGTTACTGCACTGCTACAATTAATGATTTGTAGTATTTCCTTTTAGTTTTGGGCTGGGCTGTGACATGCACCAAAGCCTACTGCATTTCCTGCAGAAACCATTACTTGACAAGAGAGGTCAGTTTAGTAGTAGAGGCTGTGTGGAGGCCACCTTATGATTCCCTTGCGGTTCTGGTTGTGACCTCAATCAACGAAGTGGCCGATAACTGAACTGTACAGAAGGGCAATAGAAAATGGCCCCCGGGTCCACAGCTTGTGTAGCTTGTGCAAAAGTCACATTGTTTTCTGCGACACCCCTGACATTATAGTCACCATATGGTGGAGGGGCTAAGCATTACTCTCTAATTTCCTTATTTTATGTGGAGTAAATATCACCACTATAGGTCAGTGCCTTGTGGTTACAAGGCAATGGCCAGATTCTGCAAATATGGCTACCATCCAAGCAACGCGGAGATGTTCGGTTTTTTTTTTCATCTTGTTTGTGTGTGTGTGTATCTCTCTCTTTGTCTTCTGTTTTTCTTCCTCCTTTTACATAATGTTTCATCAGTGTTAGAGTTCATTGCACAGGTCAGCTTGTCAGGTTGTGAGCAAACGCAGAGTAGAAAAGAGGGGAACTGGTCTCATTTGAATTTAAAACAAAAGCCACCATTCTCCCTCTGGATACAGGCCTAAAATAACTCATTTGAATATGGCTGTATGTTTTGCTCTTAGCCGTGGT
>NC_045172.1:16161428-16373928 GCF_900700415.2 Clupea harengus
GCGGAGTGGGCAGGCGAGAGGTGGATGGCTAGTTGCCTCCACCACGACCAATCAGTTTCGCTAGGACTTGACACCGAGATGCTACCATTGGTGAGGGGGAGGCATGTGTAATGTATATGTATATGTGTGTGTGTGTGTGTGTGTGTGTGTGTGTGTGTGTGTGTCGTGTGTGTGTCGCTCATGCGGTGTGTCACTGAACTGACATGAGAGTGGCGGGGCGATGGTGACATTTCACGTGGGATGAGTGGCAATGAATACTAACTAGCAGCTCTCATTACAACTGGAGGGGAGGAAGACAGAGATATAGCGGGAGAGAGAGAGAGAGAGAGAGAGAGTGAATGAGTGAGCGAGTGAAGAAATATGGATATGGAGAGAGGGGGAAATAGAGAGGTGAGAGAGAGAGGGGGAAAAAGACAGAGAGAGGAGATAGACAGCTGAGGCAGAGTGGGTAAGGAATGGGAAGAGAAAGGAGATTTTGAGAGATACAAAGAAAGATTGAACAACGGGGAGAAAGCGACAGAGAGAGTGAAATGAGAGTGCATGAGGAAGAAGGAGGGGTGGTATGTCATTACTGCAATGTTTTCTGTGAGTGCATAGAAGAGAATAATTTATGTCATGGGTCCTATGGCTCATGAAAATATGATGCCCTATATTGAAAGTTCCTCATTTTTATATAACAAACCAACCTCCCCCCACCCTTCCCCCTTCCCCATGCACTCCAACCCCCCACCCCCAAAAAGAAAGAAAAAAAAAATCAAATTCGAGGTGGGGGTAATTGCCATGCTGCCATCCATAACTCGTTTCTCTTGTGATTCTCCAAGCAGGAAGCACATGGTGCAAACCTGCTAATTAGACAGTCTTTGAATCTGGCTTTGAAGTACTCCACTGTCCTCACGGGAGCTATGGGAAGAGGGGGAGGGAGTGTGTGTGTGTGTGTGTGTGTGTGTGTGTGTGTGATGAGGGGGGTTGCTGGACAGGAAAAGTTAATGGCTGTTATCACTCTCGTAAATACGGTCAAGCACCCCACAGGCATGGAAAACAACCCAAGGATAAGAGTTGAGTGAAATCTGAAGTCATAGTGGGGGTAATAAGCACCTTGGAATACTGGTCTAGGCTGAGGGAAACTGAAAACTGGCTAATAATGTATTTCTTTGTTTTTATTTGCGTGTGCTAGAAAACGCAGGATTTTGTATCCTTTCTGCCAGTGGAGGAGGCTAATGTGCATACACTCATTGACGTCAGAGTATCCCTCCTTTTGGAATATATTCATGTTTGAAAAGATGGCCCAGTTAGGCAGATTTTATATGAGTTTTAATTATTCTATCAAGAGGTCCGAAATGCCATTTATCTTAGGTACACAGGGGTAACTTTTCACACATTCGAAAATTTGTGTCTTTCACATACGTCTGAAATGTATAACTTTTCACTGTTCTGGATTTACTCCAAAATTAAATCTTGTAGGCAGTGAAATAAACATCTTTGTTCACACCTCAGTTTTGCCATGTGAAGCTATACCTTTGCTTTGCATTACTGCTGAGACACATGTCTCTACAAATGAGCATGAACAACAGCTCTCATCGTTTCTGAACAGAAAATCTGGGACGCCACCCCGTTCCCAATTTGCATGTGCTATTTCAATGTTCTAAACCAACAGAATAAGAGAGCAATGCTGTTGATGCATACATAACAAAATCAAAACAAAAACACTGCTAGGTAACTATGCAACGATGTGGGCCAAGAAGAAAGTAGGACATTTTTTTTTTTTTGCTTATTCGGAAATTAAATCCACCAATCAGCTGCCAAAAAGAGTATTCAATAATTTGTCTAAATCACGAGGTCCAAAGCTCATCTTTGTGAAATGTGAGCGCAGATCACATTTACATCAAGATACTTGAAAACTACTTAAAGAATGCTTTTATCTTACATAATATGTTACACTGTGAATGCATACATGTTCTACATGGGAGTTTAAAAGGGAGTTTCAGTTTGAGAGAAAAGTGAGTTGTCTGTATCATTAAATTCATTCTCAGTTCTCTACTTTAAACTCTGTGACGAGAGACTATTATGAGAGTTTGTAGAAACTTTGTAGCAACTACCAGACAAGTGGAAGCATTTGGAGGTTGAATAGGTTCTCGGAGGAACATTTACCCTCTCAACGGGCATAGTGCTAAAAGTGCGTTCTACAGTATTATTTGGACTACAAAACAATTGAAGCGATAGCTGTTCTTCATGCACATTCCCAGGTCCAGAATGAAAACAAACAGCACCATCCAGATGACTTTTTATATTATAAAATCAGAACATGTCTGGTCTAATGCCATTGGTTATGGATTATGTGAGGGTTCCTTTATGTTGATTCAATCATCTTAACACTGCATTGAGAGCTCATATACTAAAGTTAACATCAGGAATAATAACCTTCAGTAAATAACATCACATGTGGTTTATTCTGTGGTACTTCATAGTTAGTTCATCCTACCTGATTCATTACTGCTAATGCTAATCAAAGGAACCTCAATAAAACATTATAATCATGTATTTCAGGTTTGGAACTAGTATATGAGACCCTCCTGCATTAACTAATGCACCAGAAATGTTGGACTTGTTAGACAAAGGTCATGTTCTCTAAACAGGAGTGTCCATCTGTGGAAAAGACAACATTCCTGGAGACTAGGGTCATGTTCTCTAAACAGGAGTGTTCTCACCTGTGGAAAAGACAACATTCCTGGAGACCAGCTTGTAGTCCACTATGGAGAACTGAGGCAGCTCGATGCGGGAGACTCCCGTCACAGCGTTGTCTCCTCCTTTCCAGTAGAACTCAATGTCATCTGTGGTGTAACCATCTACACACACACACACACACACACACACACACACACACACACACACACACACACACACACACACACACACACACACAACACACACACACACACACATACACACGTACGGTAATTTCTAAGCTTTTAACTAATGTAACTATAATTTAAAAGGCTTGACTACACCCTATTCTTTTTTATGTTAGATAAGACAATATTTAGATCAACTACTAATAGGGTAATTATACCCATATACATGGTAAAACCAGAACACAGCTTAAGCATCTGAACTATTGCCACGTTAAAACATAACCTGCCTGACATGATTCTCAGTGCGAACGGGAGAGGCGTGAATGGGGCTACCTATGGTGCTGTCACAAACATGCTTTCAGGCACTCCATGCATGGAGTGCAAGGCTACGCTTGTGCAGTGCGATGCAGGGCACTGGTGTTGTATGCCTTTACGATCTGGAGCACATTATGTAACACCTCTCAAACGATGCGCCCAAAGAGAGTGTGTCGGGACTTGATGTTCTGGCCTGCGCTAGTGGTGTTGCTGGCTCCCGCGGTTGGCTTTGCCACTCCTCATGCTGGATGAACAGTCTCTCCAGCTTCTGGAGATTATTCACATATCTGTTTGGGTTCTGAATGCAAATGTGGTTCTGTCCGCAAGATGAAGCATCCACAGGCTAATATTTGGTGGCAGTAAGACCACTTTTCATCATTTCAGTTGGAAGAACTTCAGCTGGAAGAAGTCTGTGCCTTTACTTTCTGAAGTATCTATCCAAGTCACTATTTACTCCTCTGTCCAACAACATCCTATTTCATATTTCCAGAGGTTCTCTACAGTAGAGGAAACTTCTGAAGATCGTCTTTTCTGCCAAGACACAATGCATTATTCAGAGCCCTTGATTACTGACCAGAGCCCAACTATGAAGAAGTGATTCAGTGCATTGTCAAAGTTATAACGCTTCCCGTGCAAATATGTGTAAACGTAAAGAGAGGAGGAGTGAGAGAAAGATGGAAAGAAAGAGTGAAAAAGAGGACAGACACTGTCTTGAAGTCAGCTACTTACAGCTCTCTATCTCCAAAGTGCAGTTCTGCTCATCCAGAGGGTATCTCCTAAGGTCCATCATACAGGCTGCAGTCGTGGTTATCCTGATGTGGAGAAAATAAAAGAATAAAATAAAAGGGATTTTTTTTTTTACACAAAAAGATTATGTCTTACAAAGTCTTCAAGCACATAAAACTGCAGAATCGGCTGTGAAACCCTGGGTCGTGTGTACAGCATAGATACCCTAAGGAAAAGACTTTCAAACGTCCATAGAAATATCAAATTAATATTCCATGGCAAGCCTGCATAAAAAGCTATGACTAAAAGGAAATTCAATGAGAAACAGCAATGACTTCATTGTGTTTCTTACATCAGTCAGATAAAGGCTTAGATTAACCAACTAAATGGAGCCCACGCTGAAAGGTCAGACAGTTTTCACTAGTTAAAATGAATTATGTAGTAATATATGTCAGAAACCATTAGCCTGCATCCACACCAGAGTTAATGATGGCTAGAGATATAGATGATAAACTTTGCCCAACCATGCAGGACAAAACCTACTGCATCTGCACACATTCACTCTCTCTCTCTTTTTTTCTCTATCTCTCTCTCACACACACACACAAACACACGGACACACACTAACAAATGCAGACACACTCATTAACACATTGATATACACCTTTGCAAAACACACACTCACACTTGAAATAGAATATCTCCCACTGTGAAGATACATCTGAGTATTCTCCCGTTATAATACATGTCTAGAGGTGACGACTCCAGCAGCTAGTCCGCACCCTGAGCGGCCCAACTTTCACACAAGCATGCACTATTCATCACAGCCGCAATTAAAAATGCAGGGCTTGTCTCGCAAACATTGATCTGCTTAAGTGAAATATTTAAGGCCATATTCCTGGAGTGGCAACGATCAAATATCGGCCAGTGTGTCATCCAAGTTCAATCCCTATTTTGCGTACATGTCAAGTCACACACTTAAATGCCTGGGGAGTTCAGCCCACCTGCTCCTGAGATGCTCCATTGAGCCACACCGTGAGGAAATTCTCTGCAATGCTGAATGTTTCTGATTTTTCAGCACTCTTGACATTGCATAGGTATCTATACTGACTCCACTGGCTAACCGCAGCGTTGCTCTCCATGGACTTTCCATACACTCAACACTTGTCATTAATGACTTTGTGTGTCCTTGTCTTGGGGCAGTGTAGACACATGCATGAACATATCCCATTGCACACATCTCATCTCAATCATTTTTCACGACAAATGTCCTCAAAAGGCACATTTTGTATTTATTTATAATAGTCAACACAATATCTGTGCAGTTGGTCCTGGAAGTGATGTCAGACAGCGCTAACCTTAGTCCATAGAGCACTGTCCCATCTGGGTGAAGTCGGATCATGCGGTTCTTCACTGTCACTCCGTGGACAAACGACTTCTTGTCATTTAGGAAGTAGGTGTCCGGTACCCAGAGCTGGTCGGCCACCCGGTTGTCCAGCGTCAGGTTGAGGGGGATTCCCATGTAGGCCAGCCGCTTGTCCCTCCAGTACTGCTGGAAGTACATGGTCAATGTGTAGTCCTACAGAAGGGAGACCACAAAAACAACAACAACAAAGAAAGGAAGCATTAATCTTGCATTTAGTGAAGTTATGGCCTTTGAAAGGGCTCGAAAGGTATGCATGTGTTAAATTAATGTGGGGTCTATAACTACTGAACCTGATCCTTTCCTATTACATTAAACAGAGATGAAAGAAAATAATAAATGAATAAATCATTCATTCAATCAATTGTATTGATCGATACGAATGAATCTGTCTATCAAATCTATCGATCAGGTAAATCTCAGATCTCTCTCTCCTTCTTTGTATCTGTAAATCATTCAATAACTATGTCTGTCTGTCTGTTGACCTGACCTACCTCCCTACCCGTCCATATTTGACCTTTGGAAAAACGATGTAATTTGTTTGGAACTAGAGCACAGGAATTTATAGATTCTCTGTATCAATGAGGCAACTCCTGCAAGCTGCACTTCATTCTCAAGAGAATCCATGCATCACAGTTGTTGACATGGTCCCTTATAATCTTTCAAGGCAGAGCTTTTCCACTACTGAGAGCAATATGTAGGTATGCTTAAGGTTTCTCATTCTGTATGAATTATATAACACACTTCAAAGAGACCATGTCCCAAAAAAGACCTTAAAATCTTCACATCAATAAAAACCAGTGAGCAAGGCAAAGCATCATCTCAGCTCTCCTGTCTCCTGTGTCCACAGTCCTGACTGGGGTGGAAGGAGGGTTTAGGGGGACACCCCCCCACACCCCCAAAAGGGTCCCTAATGGAGGAGTTCTCCTCTGTGCTCTCCTCCTCCACCACCCCTGCACGGAGCCTGAGAGCGTTGCTTCCTGCGCGAGGGAGCCATGTGGGCAGTCTGATTCAGTGTTGGGCAGCGCCGGCGATTACACAACAACTTTGGCTCGTGCATGGTCCAGGCGTCCGGCCAGGCCCCCCCACCACCAAACCGAAACCACACCAAACCACATTGCACCACAACAACACCCCCAATTCTCCCTCTGAAACACCCAGGCCCCTCCACCACACACACCACATAACACCGCACCAACTCCATTACCAAACCCCCCCACCCCCTATAAAACACCCAGCGTTCACTGGCTATTAGTGCTCCCTCTTAGCTCCAGGGCCCAGATCTCCCCTCTCCCTGCCTGTAATCGTCTCAGTTACGCTCTTAACCAAGCGAAAGTTGATTTTAGATTTGTGCGCATCAACGACATATCCTCGATTACACTTTAAAAGGATACAATCTCTCTCTCTCTCTCTCTCTCTCTTTCTATCTCTCTCCAGCTCACAAGACTGCACTCTGTATTGGCCAGCTGGCTTAAGATGGCACTTTTACATGGGGGGGGGGGCAATAAATAAATGATTACATAAATGATTAATGATGACACTGAGGTGAATTGCTGGTACAAAACCATGTCTCACATAACGCAGGACTTTAACTGCATGCAGTATTTACAGGTTCACTCTCAGCCAGGACCAACAGCAATGTAAAGAGCAGGGATTTATATGAAAAGAGAAAAGGGAAGCCGATTTAGAATAATTATTCATATATTGAATCTATGGTTTAATCTGATTAATCTAATTAATCTCATATCAAGATATGAGATTATCATATTTTATACTCTATTTAAAGGTGAAAATAAAATCAATTCATGCTCTATTAAAACGTAAAACACTGCTGATTGACACTCTACTGACAATGAAGAATAAGTGCTACATTTGAAGTTAGCGTTAGAGGTTAGGGGCAGTTTATGCTTAGCTTCAAGGTCGAGAGCTTGTTGAACTTCGAGACTTCGCTCCTGATATATCTACTTCTTGGTTTCTTAACTCTCTTAAATGGTCCCTCCAAACAGAATGTCACTAATATTCTAATTCCAAACACTTCTACATATGTTGTAAGGACCTAGGCCTTCACACATTCTCCAAGGAAGGAGCAGGCAGATCTGTGCTCAACGTATGCTCCACACGTGCACTCCCACGTTACACCCCCCCACCCCACCCCCCTCCGTCACTCGACCCTGCTGCGCTTAATGACCCGTGTCAGCGCTGCTCTAATCTCACACCCTGTCGCATCTGTCCCCTGTGTCCAGCAGATGTTTCCTGTTACCCACGCTGCGTATTTATGCGCTCGCCCCTGACACCTCTGGGGCCCTAACATGTTCACCCGCTCAGGGGTGGCTAAACAAAGCCGTCCGTAACATACAAAGCTGAAGCTGAGCCCTATGCCTCTAGCCCAGTGTGGATCAAAAGCTGCTATACATTTATTCACTAAACAGACACGGTCAACCAAAGCATCTCACAGGACAGATAGGGTGTATATTTCATCAGTGTGTGTGCTGGGATTGAAGCCGTGAACTCTGTGTTGTTTTGCTCTAGCAAGTTGAGCAAGGGGACACCTTGTGCAAAGAAAGACCCAGGGCCATTAAAAAAGTATTGTAGACTGCCGTCTTTACATTGTGATACTAATAAAAAACAGTTGATTTAAGACAAGGCGTCTCTGGGCTTTCCTGACCTCTGTGTAGTGGGCAGTTTTGAGATACTGTACTCCAATCCCAGTCTAATTGTCATCTCATGCTATCATAACCTGACCCTGACCTCAACCCCTGCCTGAACCCTAAAGTTAAGACACCCATTTGAATTAGCAGAAGAGTTGCTTTTTTTCCTTCTTTGTTCTCTCAAGCAGGTGTGAAAGCACACCCTGCCAGATTGTTTTACAGGCAGGGAGATTTTATTCGTCACCTCTGTCATCATTTTCGCATCCTCTAAAAAAAACACTTCCTGGATCTCCTTTCATTTCCTCCAAAGTTAAACGATACACATGATGAGAACCTGCGATGGAAATGTACCGAGGCATTCTCATTTGAGAACTTTCAAACTTGTCCAGGTCAATGTTGAAGAGCATGGGTCAATTTGAATAGCTCCTGGAGTCACTGCATGCTTGTCTCATTGTGATTCAGGAAGCGTTGCACACGTTGCTTGTTTCAGGATTTAACCTTCAACTTTTATGCTTTCCCCCCTTTTGGTAATTCATAATACACTGAAACATAAATGGGAAACATAAACTTGTAACGAAGATTACGTGGCCAGGACAATCTAGCCAACGTGGCCACAAATTCAAACAGGGTGCTTTGAGAATGAATAACCCACCACCACCACCCAGCAGTCCCTGCAGAAGATCTACACCTTCTCTACTTTTCTCTGTTCGCCTGGGTGAGTAAGGAAGACAACTCATCAACACTCCACTCTCTGATTCCAACTTGTTTCCTTGGCAACAGGTGACTAAGGAACAGTTTCCCCCCACCAATCTTTCAGCAGTCTGCCGGGTGAGATGCGATGCTTCCTGAAGACGTGAGGGCTTTCGCTGCACGCTTCATAACCATGAACCACGAAGCCCACGTGTACTATTCCACTGGTGTGTCCATGGATACCACCACATGCCACCATGTGCTAACACATTAACTGTTTATATAGATCTGTTGAGAGAGACTTTGTAACTGTCCATTTCCAGGATTATGGACACATGTGCACTTCCTGGACTCCAAGAGTGTATGCCTCAATTGTTCTCAGTCAAGAGAGAGAGAGAAAAAAGAGAAAGCAAGAACACCAATGACACGACAAAATCTGATTCAGATATAGTAAGTAGCATATGGTGGGGGAATCTTTTGCTCCTTGTTGAAATCTTTTCCAAGAAACATGTTTGTTTGGCAGCTGCTGCCCCGCACGATGCACCTGAGTGTGTTTCTCCTGCAGCTTTGGGGAGACCTGAAGTCATTACGACTGGAGAAGATCTAAGAAGAGGCTGTACTCGTGCTGAGCCTCTCTCCAGGAACCTCAGGCGGAGAAAGGAGAAGAAGAGGAAGGATACAAAAAAAAAACATGACCAAACAGACTGAACCCAACCTCTGGCAGATGGGTATGTATGTGTGTATGTGTGTGTGTGTCTTTACGTGTGTGAGTGTGAGAGTGAGAGAGAAAGTGTATCCACCCTGTTCTTGCTAAATTCTGTCAGTTTCTCAGTTATGCAAAATGACTTTGTCCAAAATAAAAATCCACTTTCACTATTCCTACACGCCATCTAAACTAACTCCTAAACCAGAAGACTTATTCAGACTTAAATATACCGTATATCTAAATAGATAGCCTTTTTCATTAACAAGTCTACAAAAGTAAACTGTGTTTTTCTAGCACAAGCAAAGAATCATAATTAGTGACAAACTCTTTTACACAATTACCCAAGTGTTTTCCACGTCTCCTTAGAGGCATGAGTTCTTTACTTCAAACAAGTCAATATTAATGAAGAATGCATAATAGGAGCCACAACACATTTCAGTAAATGGTACACGATTTCTGATAGTTGTTCAGTAATGCCTTGAACACCAGTGACTGCACTGGGAGCAAATGCATTTCGGACTTTACCAAGTCCGTGTCTTCAGCACCATGGACAGCAACCAAATTCACCCACTCACACACTCGCCTTCTCTCTCTCTCTCTCTCTCTCTCTCTCTCTCTCTCTCCCTCTCTCTCTCTCTGTGTCTGTGTGTGTGTGTTTGTGTATGTGTGCATGCTCGACTTGATTTGATTAACTAGGATCGAAATAGATTTCGCATACATGTCCACTCTGCGGCGATTCTGAAAACGACACAAGCACTCCCTGAAACCGAAACTATTCGAAAGTCCCTACTGAAGTGACGCTCCACCTTTTGATCAACACCAAGACGTGCAAGGCGGCACAAAGTCGCACTTACCATGTTGACCTCGGACACCATGTCAATGCTCGCCACGTCTATGCTCATTCCTACAGCAACCGGGGCACCTATGAGAAACAAACGGATTTATAATGAAAAGCAGTTTTATTGGAGAGTGTGGGTGATGTTTTCCATAGGTTCAATTATTTTAGTATATTTCAAATAGGTTTAGGTATTGGCAGCAAGATGCCTTTGTCCAAGGAAAGTATATAAATTCAATAATGAGTCCCTCCCAGTTAAGTACTAATCTATTAGCATTATTGCATTGACTGAATGAAGCGTATACATCAAACATGACTTACCACCAAAGTCTGGTCTAAGGCGAATGTCATACCCCGATAGTAGTCTATCCACTGTCTCTTTCACAAATGACATATTGCCCGGCTCGTTTGCGCTGTAAAAGAGAGATGAGGTCGGTTAACCCTGCTGGAAAACAAGCCACCGCTCCAGGCTTAACCTTCGCCACCAAAACACTCACCTTTGCGCGCAACAAACAAACGTTATAAGAACTGGCACAGAAAGTACACCAAACAATCTTGATTTCGGAGCCCCCGGCATTCCTCGTAGGTTTTCGGCAAAGACTTATATTGAAATATGGTAACCTAACGCTCACTGCATTCCATGGGCAGCGCACTTCATGAAGGGAAGAGTCGACGTTTGCTCTTCAATTGCGTCGAAATCGTTTGGCATCACTCGGTTTAGGATGATCGGACGAAATCGCAGCTGGTAACATTGATGCATTTCACCGGGGACTCGTGTGACTGAAGCCAGCAAAAAGTATCTGTTGCTGGTCGCAAGCCAAGTCCGCACTTCACACCCCTCTCTCTGCCATCATGTTTACCTTCATTCACAGCAGTCAAATACCAACGTTTCCAATTGCGAAAAGTAGCGACTTCTTACTAGAAATGACTGAGACCACTGACAATAACATCTTAACACTTGTCTAGTGATGTCAGGAAGAATACTAATCCTACTCACAGTCCTCTTCGTGTGGAACTAATATATTGTGAGATGGTCATATCAACTTGCAAGTGAGCTTTCGGAAATTGCAATTCTGGGCACAAGAGAATCCGTATGCTATAATTGGTGCCGTCACGTGACCTGGGACACCGTAGGTAGTGTGATCTTGAACTCATTGGCGAATTGTTTTGACTGGTAATGAAAAGTTTACAGAAATCCTATATCGACGAATGGGTTAATATGCAACCCGGACTGCGTTCACGACAGAGACACAAATTAACAGTTAAATCTTGTGTGGAGCTGAATTCACGCAAGACACGAGGTGTTCTCTAGCATGGTTTTGCGAATCTGGATCAATCCTTGGATGAAGATTCTGTAGACCCCATAGTTGTACTTTTGTTAAAATGGTGGGTTGGTCACAGAATCTGAGCCTATTCGAAGAATTCTTGAGGAGGCGGTTAGTGGTGGAGAAAAAAAATCAAGACCAACATTTTCACTAGATAAGTGATTGTTATGAACACCCTAACAAGAACGTTCGGAAAGCAAGTTGGTCCAAAATACAAAAGTTCTACTTTCGACTTTGACAATACAGCATTGGGCTACAGAACAGTTCTCTGTACATTTTTACACTTTATGAAAACGGTGGGCTTTCTTCCCATACAAATTTGAATCAATATGTCAGTTCCTTAGAGAGGCAGTAAATGTACTCACCTTGTGTCATAAATTGCGTACAACTTCTTATTTCCATCGACTGCATTCCTGTGAAAAATAAAACAAATTCAAAATGTATTGATTTACAGACCCCCTTGGATGGAATTACAGTGTTATAATTCCATTTCCATGTAGTATTACATTAATATACCAGCTCAGCTGTATCTGTAAAATAATGTATTCATATGAAAGCAAATTAACTCTTAAACAACCAACAGAAAACAACAAAGTTTTTTGTCAACTTGAGGGCATTTTAGACATGGGCTTCTGAAGGTTAACAGCGGTTGTTTACGATTGTGGGACTTGAATGTCTGAAGATTTGAGATACCAGTACAACAAAATTGCAATCAGCACACGACTGCCTATAACTGAGTTTTCTTTGAGGTATTGTAGTCCATACTTTCCTCACAAGCAGTGAATTTCATGTTTCGGTATGATTTAAATACTGCGTTATGACGCCTTCGATTTGTGCGTGTTATTGAACATATTGATTTAACGGGAAAATGTTGGATTAGAGGTCCCTCTTACGGCGGTCTTAAAAACTTCTTTCCTATATACCCCACTCACTCCCAATCATTCTGTTCCTCTCCTCTCCCCCTTTTCCATCATGAAACAACCCCTCCCATTTCCCATTCTCTCTCCCAATACGACACTCATCCACAATGAAACATTGCTTCTTTATTTTCGTATGTCTCTTTAGCCTACTGTAGATAGGGTACAGCTCATAGACTACTCAAAACTGTCCACCTTGGCTTGGGTCTAATATCAGTTCCTGAAATATACACCAACCAAAGACAGGTCGCAGATTCAGTGTAAGCCCTTTTAAATCACTTCTGATGTTATATCATTAGATATAAGTGAGATATAGCTTTTTAAAATATATCCTATATTCAGCTGATTCTCTTTTTCCCTTCACTGGCATTGCCTACGGAGGAAAGCTGACGAATTCCCAAAGTGGGGGAATGCTAAGTAAGCAGAAATGACGTCGGGTTGAAGATGTAGGCGTTTTGGTACTGTTTTATCGGATCCTGAGGATATAAGCATTCTTTCCCCTTGAATTGGACGGAGCGCCCTGCCCTTCAACTCAGAAAATGTCTCCCTAAGGACTTAATTATGGCTTACGATGCGTTGTGACGTCCCGTGCGTTGAAACATATTACTTGCCACAGCATAATGAATAGTAAGAGTTGGGTCTTGGGAAAAGCGACCTAAACAGCACCTGAAAGCTTCAGGGTTTTGTTTTGCGGAACGAACACTATTATAGCTAGTAGAATCATTAGACAGAAAAAAATAGGTGCAGTGCATAATGCAAGCTGCGCCGGGGGTGAGAAGGGGAAAAGTCTCTCCCGTGGAAAGGGCGGGCTGCCCGCTGTGACAACCACTGGACAACCAACTTCCAATCAAGGGTATGCTAGACAGTATTGTCTCCAGTGAATGCTGAGTTGATACTCGTCCGAGGCTTTGGAGAATGCGTAGCAGGACGGAGGCACGCATCCCACGCTGTGAGTTCCCAGTCATTTCTCGATTGAACAGGAACGAACAATACAAGAGTCCTACAACCAGAGGTGAAATCAGAGCGGACAGTCTCCCCGAGACGGCGACCTACCTATACTCTCAGTGTTGCGGATTTTGAACCCCTCCTCAATGGCATGCAACTGGAGCCGGTAGCAATGGCACGAACCCACTCAGGTATGCGTTCTGCTTTATTGATTAAAGGTATGTAAAATCAGTGAATTAAGTACTCCCCTCCGGTGCCTCTTCCAGTGTATTTTCACGAAAGCGGTCAAAAAAAAAAGACATTGCCCTAGACGTAGTCTGCCTGTGAAATCATACGCAGTGGAGCATAGTAATGCTGCAAACACTTGCAGCAATCGGGAGACATTTCATTCTACAGCAATAATAGGCTCAAAGGCGTAATTGAAAGAAACCCAGTCAAGGACATTGGCATTGGTACCGAACGGAATAGGAGGCAAGCATTTACCGGGCTGTTGAGTGCGCAACTGTTAATATGTTAAATGGGGAGGTCGCTTCGAGGTATAATTTTCGGTCTCATCGGGAGAAGCCAAGATGGACCTACGAAGGTGGTGAGAGGGGATTGAGGATATCTGGACTGACTTGTGTTAAGGATCGGATCAGCCAACACTCCAGACGTAATTGTGTACAGTCTGAAATGCTTTGTATCGTGGAATCAATGTCTGAGAAAAAAAATGTTGTGCACCTTCTTACACTTCCACGTTGATAACTGTACGCGTTGATAACGCTTGAAATAATAGCAATAGAGGAAAGTCAAGCATACTGTTTTATGTGTCTGTAACATCTAACACATTTATCTCCTTTTCCCCTGTTCCAGGGCAAGAGGAGGGGATGGGCTGCGTCTTCACACCGAGGCGCATCCTGGCGTCTATGCTGCTGCTGTTCGTCACCTGCCAGACGAGGTAAATCAAACTTTTCTCTCTCAACGCTGCCCGTATGTTCCATTCTGGCGGTTAATCACAGCGTACATATTATCCACCTACATCTGCATCTGCATAACCGATACATTGAACGTGGCCTTAAAAAACTTTTAGAAGCTCAAAGTCGTTCATTTCACTTTAGGGTCAGCGGTGCTGTTCAAGCCAATGCATGAACCACAGCATACCAGCGATACCAAACATTAAACATCACCCATTTTCCACCACATATGTTTTGCAGCTATTCTGATACCACAGAAGAGCCCCTGAAAGAAGTTGAGGCAAATGACAACATAACTATATTTACGCGAATATTAGATGGACTACTGGATGGTTATGACAACAGACTGCGTCCAGGTCTAGGAGGTAAGCAAACATACCTGGACATATAACAGATACGATAGTGGCTTAAGTTTGGAGGGTTCTTAATCATAAATGTGTAAACTATGCTTGTCCTAGCTCAAACGGGTAAATGGGTCCATAAATCAATGGCCTGATATGATGTACAGTGCACTGTGTACATACACAAGAATGTGTGTGTGTGTGTTTCTGCCTGAGTGTGTGTATAAGTCGGTGTGTGTGGGGGCATACCTCTGTCCTTGCTTCTGTGCATATCTATTTGTGTGTGTGTTTGTGTGTGTGCGTGCGTGCGCATGTGTGTTTGTGTGTGTGTGTGTGTGTGTGTGTGTGTGTGTGTCTGGTACACCAAATGGCGCCATCTCTACATGTGCCACACACCTGGGGAAAATGATCCCAAATCACACTGAGTTCGTGCAGTATTCATCCAGCTGCACTCGTCTCGGGGTGCAGAATTAGAGTGTAGCAGACTGAGCCTCCCTTTTAGAGCCGTGCAATCACAGTAATAGATCAAGCTCGAAGTGAAAATGGCTCCCAATGCCAACCTTCCATATATCACAGTCTTCTTAAAGATCACTTCCTTCTTCAATAACCTTGAGAGCCAATACAAATGCTCTTTTCAATGAGGAGGAAGTCCACTTTCTGTATTTGCTTAAAGGGCCAATATCTTGACACGATCAGAGAGGCCACTGTGGAGAGGAAAGGCAGTGAAGGGATGAGTGTGCATGCTACATCACTCTTACACTCCCCTCAGCCTGAAGGGCTCTCTGCTAACCTTAGTATTTGTGTTAGTAAAACCCTAGTAGGGAAAATAAGAGTGAACAGAAATGAAATAACACTAAAAATGCATCTCAAAGAGCTCAATGTTGAGGAAGAGGAAATTAACATTGCATGGAAATGTTGCAACATTCTAACAAATGCTATTCACATTGTATGCTTTTTTCCCTTTCTTCTGTGTCATAAACATCCATTCTCTCGAATCCACAGAGAAGGTTACTGAGATAAAAACCAATATATTCGTTACAAGCTTCGGCCCAGTCTCAGATACTGAAATGGTAAGTTGCTGATGATAAATAATTGATGCTCTCCTCCTTTGCTGGTATTGCATTGTATTGTTCAATATTAAAACAGCCATACATTAATAGATATGAACTGAGTCCAACTGTCTTGGGTGTATAAACAGAGTCGAATGTTTTGTTATATATATATATGTCGTATATATATATATATAATTTAATATAATAAATATATTTATTTATATATTTTAAATATTTTCTCATTTTAATTTCTAGTGGAAATATGTGATGTTGATGATTTGGATATCTGAACTACAACATATACCTAAACTGGCTAAAAGGTCAAATTGGCCTCTCATGCAGCCTCATAATGTACGATTAGTATTTTATCACTGCTTTCTCTCACTGTTCTGTTACTCAGGAGTACACGATCGACGTGTTTTTCCGGCAAAGCTGGAAGGACGAGAGGCTTAGCTTCAAAGGGCCCATGGAGAGGCTCCCTCTCAACAACCTTCTGGCCAGCAACATCTGGACTCCTGACACCTTCTTCCTCAACGGGAAGAAGTCCATCGCTCACAACATGACCACCCCCAACAAGCTCCTGCGTCTACAGGATGATGGAACACTGTTGTACACCATGAGGTAAGACCACATGTCCGCCGCAACCCCCCCCCCCCCTCCCCCCGGCCCCCCATGTGGCTTATAGCAGAGGCTGATAACAGAGAGTTGTCAGCCTCTACCTCATGCAGTATGCTCTTGCTCATGCTGAATGCTGAAGTTAGCTTTTTATGCTTCACAAGAAACATGATACATATTGCGGGTATGTGTCCAGCAGACTAGCGACTTGGCAGCACTCAGGTGGATTGCTATGTAGGTTTAACCTGTGTGTACTCCGTGGGAATTGAACCAATGACTTTTGGGGTGTTTGCACCTGGTTCTCATTACTTGAGGTACAGGAACACTGTGTGCACTGTGTGGAAATGTTGCTTGCACAGTGCATCATAAAATATGTCCTGCCCAATTCAGAGCGAAAAAGACCTTACCTTGATCCCTGAATATATTTGATTTATACACTTTAAAACTGCATCTACAGCTTCACAAAAACCCACACTGAATATTGGGGAAGAATGTTTTTTAATGGTGTTTTTGTGTTCACTTGACAGAAAAAAACTGTCATGGCCACCTTGTTCACAGCCTTTCCTAATATGTGAAAGTTAACGCTGAAAAGATTAATATTGTTTCATAAACTGGTATTTCAATGGCATAAAAATGTATTCTTGCTAGCTTTCCAATGAGGTGTTTTCTACCGGCACCTGGGCAAAAAATACAGGGCCTTGATGCTGAAATGCAGTCATTTTTCATAAACTCCATGGTGCATATCATAGTATCTATGTACCATCAGCAGTTTGAGTTCAAACCGAAGTGCACAGAGCATTCAACACACAGTATATCAAATGTCACAGTGTGAAGCCTCTACAAGATTGTTGTATGAATGACTTAGGACCTGACCCCTGTAGTGGGGAAACCAGACACTTTAGACAGACTATCATGAAGTCTTGTCTCAAGGGTTATGTCAAGCCAGGGCCAACACAATGTATTATTCGCAGCAAAGAAAAAAGAAGGACTATGAGGACTGTCGTAGACATGCGTGGTGTGGTCTAGCGTTGCTTCATAAAAGCAAAGTGTCTCTCCTCAGTCAGCTGTTCAGGCAGGCTGACCAGATTGAAGGTTTGCTGATTTGAAGTGAGCGGGCATGCGTGTGCGATGATCCGCTGACGCCGCCGTATCGCTTGGGGATATAGTTGAACCCGAGGCCCAGTGTGATCAATAGCTCATATAGAGATCGGATTGACAGTGGCAGTAAACCAATTACAAATAACCTGCATGGCCACGTCTCCTGCTCTTAATCATCTGCAGAAGTGCCACGCTAATGAGAAACGGAGAGGAGATGGATACAGCACTTGGACTAGCCCCAACACACACATACGCACACACACACACACACACACACACACACACAAACACACGCATGCACTCACACCTGCACATAAACACTAGCACACACACACACACACACACACATGCACACACACCTGCACACAAACACACACACACACACACACACATGCACAAAAACACACACACACACACACACCTGCACACAAACACACACACACACACAAATGCACACTCACACACACCTGCACACAGACACACACACACACCTGCACACACACACACACAAACACAATAAAGCACTGAGGTGTTGCATTTAATCAGCTGCTGCTCCGTCCACTTCCAAGTAAGTTCCCATTTACAGGGCTGGGAAATTAAGGCAACCATAGGTTTATAACATGCACAATCTTTCAGGAGCCACAGGCAATAAAGATCTCATCTTATCTCATCTCATCTCATCTCGTCTCGTCTGGCAGGCATTGTGTCGCATGTGTCTGCATGTGGAAATCACGGGCGGCGGGATAATTAGCTGGGAGAGGCAGAATGCGAGCAAGAGAACATGCATCACGCAAATTAAACGCCGAGAGCGCGTTTAGGCACTCCGTGGGATTAGACAAAGAGCAGGCTGCAAGTGCTGCCCGTGCTCGAGGAACCGCGTGGCACTGTAAGTTATCACCGGGGAGAACCGCCGGCTGTGTCCACCATGAGTACGAACAAGATGAAAAAGATGTGTTGTGTTTCCTTCGCGCCATGCCAAGAGACCACCCCCCCCCATCCCCCCCCATCCTCCACCCCCCGCCCCACCAACCACACAATCCTTTTTTTCCACACAGACTTGCTGAAAGGACATTTTCTCAGTCCACTCGATCAGCATTGTTGTTTTGGTGTGTTGCCACAGGAAGGCACTGTTCCCAAATCTCTCAAATGTCAGCCCGTTAAAACCTCATATTGCCTTAATCCCCAAGATCATTCAAGACTGCTCTGTGGTCTGTTGTGTGTGTGTGTGTGTGTGTGTGTGTGTGTATGCTGTGTCTCATGATTCTTCCGCTATGATGAGCAATCCAAAATGTATTTTTATCCAATTAAGTCATTTTTAATTGGGGTGTTCTAGAAATCATCTGACAGCTTGTTGTTCTCTCACTGTGAGATGTTTTAAGGGAACTACTGTCTTCTCTGAGATGGGGATTTAGTGAAGAAGCATACAGTTTGTCCCTACTGCTGTTGTAACAGAAACCTATCCCATAAACAGTCGAGAGAAAGTATACGCTCAGGGATGTCCAGAAGATGGCAGTGTAACATTTTTTGTTTTTAGAATAGTGTCTAGAATAAAATCTGCACACTTTTCTGAAAAAGGGGAAATTTCTCATTTTTCTTTCTTTTTTCCTGTCTTTCTCACATTCTGTCTTGCTTTCTCTCTATCCCACTGGCTCAGAATAGGAACACACTCAAACACAGGGAAACATAGTTATTTTATCTCTCTCTTTCTGTTTCTCTAAAACCTGTTATTGTTTGTAATGCTCTACAGTCTACATATAATTATTGATTAGAATGCCAAACCAACATTGTTTTAATCATTGTGCCTGTAGGTTAACCATATCAGCAGAGTGTCCCATGCAGTTGGAGGACTTCCCAATGGATGCCCATGCCTGCCCACTGAAATTTGGAAGCTGTGAGTTCCTCAGCGAGTTTGTATTTATTGCTGTAGGTGTACCCAGACAGGCATGTCACCGTGTCTTTAAAGACCCACGATCAGTGTTTCATTCACATGCATTTCCTGAACTCTCACTGGTGTCTGGACTCTTCTGAGGATAATGTTTTGAAGTGGGGTCATGCATTGGACCATGTGAATAATTCATATTTATAGTGTTTGTGACGAATGGAAAATGCCTGATGCACGCACAAAATCATTCTCTTTTTCATTTGGCCGCAGTAATTAGCTATTATCTTTCATTTCCTGTCTTTTCAATGGCCCTATCAAGTGTCTGAAACATCAAAACCTAATTAGAAATTATGAACACATTCAGACCTCATATTATGATTCATACAACTTCTACTACTTGCTAGAAGAACTGAGCACGAAGAAGCTGATATAAATCTAAAATATTCATATTTCCTATTTTCATTTAACATTTGCATCCAATATTTATTCACTGTCAGTCATCTTAAAACTCATGCATGTATCCTTGATGGCAATTGATCCATGCAATTTGTGAGAGGTTACTTCAGTTCAACCCTGCTTTCCATATCAGAACAGTTATAACAGAACAGTGATGACATTACCATGGTTACTGCCTGTCAGCGATGTTTTGACGATCAGAGATGTATAGTTTTGCTCCTACATAATGTATGCCTGCTCTCTCTATAACTGTGCTTTATGTCACCTACCTTCAAATCCCTGCTCAGAGGCCTTCTGTTAGTGTGACTTTAGGACACTAGTAAGAGGATTGCGGGCCCACGGGTTGTGGCTGTGGACTTGAGGACACCACTGATCGCAGGCTTTATTTTAAGACGCCGCATCAAATTGCTTTCACCTACACTCATCAAACGCTATCATACACCGTAGTGTGATCTGTGTTTTGGATGCAGTCTGTGTTATGGATGCATGTTAAACAATGTGGAAATGTTTATTTTTGTTTTGGAAAAATAGAAAATGGTAAAAAGATACCTTTGAGTTGAAACTTTGTTTTATAGTAAAACACGTAACACTTGACAATAAGTATAACTTTTTCTTAGTAGGTTATATGGCCAAACAAAGTCTTATTGATTTAGAGTTTAAGGTGTAGAAATATCTTGAGGGTCACTGACACTGAGGAGAACGTTTGAGGAAGTCTGAGGCAGTACAGCAAGATGGAGGCTATTCCTCTGTAGGACAAGGAAACAAGTGTGTAGATACCTCACCCAGTTCACTTCATTCAGTCACACAAAAAAAATTCAGACCCATGTTAGTCATTAGAGTATGTCAGTGACCTACAGCATATAGCTAGAGAAGTCTTTTTCTGCCTAATATGGCAACTGAGGGTACATTTACAAAGCTTTTTCATACTCTTCACAGAGCTCTCAAAGGTTTGAAAATCAGCAAACTATGTTTCCACTGTCTGCAGAAAATAATCAGTGCATCAATTCGATTTTTCTTAATGCTTGCCTTCATCAGATATCTTGATCTGGGCTTGGGCTGGGCACATGAGCAGAAGCTTGCGGTCAGTTGAACCCCCCCCCCCCCCCACCCCCCTTACACAAACACTCAAAGTGGAATATAAATGGGACTGACGTATGAGAATTGACTCAGTGGACCAGGTCCAAGTGGAGCTGTTAGACACTCATAGTGACGACAGCACAGGATTTCCCGATCTCCCCAGAGGGGTCATAGTGCGCTCAGGACAGTATGTGCTCTACTGGAGCCAAACTGTCCCATCTGGACCAAACGACTAGCACCAGCACATGCCTCTAAAAACCGTGAAGAAGTTCCTCGAAAGTGCCGTGGTCCAGTTACATCACAAGACCACCAAGCCAAGCTATTACATCATTTATGATGCTCGCCTGCATGTTATGATGATATAAGCCCACACTGACTTGGGTTGTGTCGGCTTAGCATGGGGCTTTAGCTGATTGAGAAGGGTCTGATCGCAGGCGTGGCTAGACACTTCTCTCATTGTGACACGTCATAGTCATCAGATGCAGGAAGGGATTGTGGGATATTCGTCGTATACTGTTTTGGCATCTATCATGTCATACCACATTCATTCATATTGCTTCATGTGGTATTGTATCATCTGACCAACAGTATAATTTGTGCTATGAGGTAAGTCGTATTTGTGTCTTGTATTGTCTAACTAACTGCAGATACCCTTAGTGTTGTCCTACACATATAGTTCCTAGGAGGATAGCTGGCATTTCACTACATCCATCTCTTCTAAGCCACATTTGGAATTTCCTCATTATAATTTCTGCCCTTGTGAAAGCAAGTCAAATAAATAAACACAACTAACCCTGGCTAGCACAGACTAGCTGGCACATTTCTAAAAATATGGTACATCAAGCTCTGTGTTCTTGTGAGAAAAACATACTCATAACCTCCTAGTGTCCAAATGTTAGTTTTGGGGGTAGCATGGCATTGCATGCAGAGCTGCCAAAGGGAATGGATGTCCCCTGTCCTGTGATAACCCTCCCTGTGTATGTCCCTTTATAGCCCAATGTGCTAAAATAACTTTGTTTCTGTTAGTGTGCCTTTGATATGCTTTCCTCACAAACATTTTTAGACATGTCCCATTGCGTCTGTTTGGTCTTATATATTTGCCATTGCGTGCTGTCTTGCAACTAACCTGGGGCACTGGCCACAAATAAACCTGAGTTAAATAAATAATAATAAATAAAACTTTGGGACTTGAGGACCTCAGTAACTCAGCTATTATGCAGGCAGTATAGTTTTATAAACTGATAAATAAACACTATTGGAATGTTTCATCCCAAGAGCTATTATGCAGGCAGTATAGTTTTATAAGCTGATAAATAAACACTATTGGAATGAAGAGTAAAACAACCTTGGTAGGAGAGAAAGAGAGCTATTTACAACTGATGATTTTGGCTTATGCCATGTTATGGTCACACAGTATCTTGCTGCTTCTGATGTTTTATACATTGCTAAAGGAAAGCTGTAAGACTGCATACAAATTATCCCAGGCTTTTATTTTCAGCTGTCACTTTTAGTGCAGCCCACATAAGTGTGTGGAGTAAAGCTTCATTTAATAATTTGTTATACATTAACAGATCGTATATTTTGATTGAGTAAACATTCTAATTAGCATGCAAATACATAATTAAGCCTCTAGGCAACATAATTATTGTCTAGTTTTTAAATCTATATTTAGCACTCATCTGTGCCGCAGTTTACAATATTCTGCATGCATGTAGCTCCATGCAAACAACACATCATTATTTTCAACTACTCTCATTTCTGTGCCATTTGTGTCCATTGTTTATACAGTAGATTGGCTTTGCTAAAGAGATATAGGCCTTAATGCCCTTCAATTGGATTTCTGATTAACAGAATTAAAAGTGTCTATTGGTGACTTGACATTGACACTGGCCTTTGTATCACTTTGATAACAGTTCAACGTTGTGGTCCAGTAAGGATTTTTTTAAAGTGTTTTAACTGTGACTGCCTATTGCTATGAAAGATGAGTGTTCAGAATCACGATTGAAGGTGTTTAAATGTGAGGGGGGGAAAAATGATTTTTTTTCTTTGGGAAAGCAAAAACTAAAGGTATTGGTCCTGTGTGTATTTGGGTCGGAGACAGAAGAGGACAAGCTGCTTGTGTGTAGACGTCTCTGCAGGTGACAGGGCTTAAGGGGGACACTAGCCATAACTCTACTAGATAGAGAGTGAGGGAAGTGTCTAATCCAGTAGGTAAGCACACAAGCTGAAGTATCGTAAGGATGCCCCACACCCCAGCCATCCACACACTCACGCAAACCCTCACACTCTCACACACGCCCACACACAAGCCCCTCCCCCCCCACACACACACACACAAACACAAACACAAACACACACACACATACACACACACACACACACTAATTGTCATCATCCAAGCTCATTATGAAATCCATTTACCAATCTATTTAGGTTGTTTATATTTAACATAGAGACCTTAGCCTGAGAGGTCTACAATACAATAGAGAGAACAGGATGTGCACAAACTCTTATTTTAATTAAAGTGTTAAAGGGATAGAAAAAAGGGAGGTAAAAAATACTATAAAAAAAAGGTTATACTGTAATTGCAATCTCAGTATCCATACATATATTAACCAAATTAAACCCATAGCCCAAGTTATAAGTATGTTACATGATTCTGACCTGGAGTATCTCAAAGAAATATTTTCTACTGAATTTTACTGAAGCACTATATTAAAAAAGATTAAGTTTCACAACTATCAAACTGGAGATTTAACATATAAAAACTATTTACCCAGTTTGAACTTTACCAAGTTGTATTTGACCTGCAGCCCCAACTGTTAGAGCTACACTTTAAGACAAGTTTTAGTTTTCAAAATGTTTTTTTATGCCTCAAGAGTTGCCCTCATCTGCTCTGTAAACTGTGAGGATACCGCAGTGCATGATGGTACGTTGGAAAAAAGTTACAGGCAACAGCAAACCCCCGTCCCTCTGTTTGTCCAAATGGCTGTTTGGGTTAAGTCCCCCTGCAACTGACTCGCTACCCCACAGCCCCTGCCCAGGGGGGGGGGGGGGGTTGGGGGAGGGGGTGCTCGCGCTCAGCTCAGCGTTCTGGGTCAAAGGTCACAATGACTGTCAGCTCTAATCACAGCCTGAGCGATTAGCGGCACGCAGTGCAAACACACACTCCGCCAGGCGCCTCGCTCTGGGCCAGAGATTCGCACTGCCACACCACAAAGATCACCAGCTGACTTGTACATGCTCTCTCTCTTTCTCTTTCCTTCTATGTCACTCTATCTTTCTATATCTCTCTTCTTTATCTCTGTATCTCCCTCCTTTTTTCTCTCCCTTTCCCCCACCCCCTCACTCTCTATCCCTCTGTTTATGTCACTCTGTCTCTCTATTTATCTCTTTCCCTTCTCTCTCTCCTCATCTGTAACTCTATATCTCTCTTTTTTCTCCCTCTCTCTCTG
This sequence comes from Clupea harengus, assembly GCF_900700415.2. Lineage (NCBI taxonomy): Eukaryota > Metazoa > Chordata > Actinopteri > Clupeiformes > Clupeidae > Clupea > Clupea harengus. The sequence goes on from NC_045172.1 coordinate 16,185,737, forward strand.
TATCACACCCTTTGTCTTTCTCTCAATTCTCTCACTCCCTCACTAGCTCTCTGTTTCTCTCTCTCTCTCTCTCTCCAGCACCTCTTTTACTACTCTACTTAATCCTCTACTACTTCTATATCCTGTCCCATGGCACAGAATCCACTCTCCTATCTAATTTTGGGACACACCTAGACGGATTTAGCTGTAAACACCTTATTTAAGCACCAGTCACCAACATGCGTTTGCTTTGGCTGGCTAACCTGAGCCAACAGGCTGAGCTCACCTTTTGGGTCATCCAGAGGCTACCAAACAGCCAGGTTCCCCATAAGAATACATATTCACCAGTGATGTTGTCTGCATCCAAAGCTGACAGCCTTCTTTCAGACTGGCAGAGTCTGAGGTACTTGGCAGCTGGAACTTGAACCGAAACATCAAAGACTTAAAATATGCCATTATTGCCAAGGATCTAATGATAATTAACATTTTATAGGCCAAGGAGAGGGAGGACAGGAACGGGAGTCTGTCCTTGTGTCTGTTTTTGTATAGATGCTAAACCTTTATTGGCTCATGAAACTTTGGCAATTAAGGAGGAAGAAATTCCTGATCAGGAGTGAAGCTAATTTTGAAAGGCATCAGGATCTAAAAATCTGAGAGTACAGAGATAGTTGTTGTAGGTTGAAACTTAATGAGTTTTGTTAACAGCTGTCTCCTTTCCTGATAATAGTTAATATATAAGTTCATATTTCATTCTAATAGACTTAGAGTGGTAGTGTTTGTTCTGTGTCTTTATATTTGTATTTTATATTTATTTATTTACAAGTGCTTTTCGATGTATTTGACATTCCAGAATATGTTTTTTTTTGGCAACTTGGGCAAGAGAATGCATTGAACGACGGAAAAGGCCAACATTTTTATCTCTCTCGCTCCCCTTTGCCCCCATCTCTCCCCCACCCTCATCTCTCCCTCTCTCTCCTTACCCCACATGCCCTATCCCTCACTCTCCTGCCCACTCGACCCCACTTTTTTTCCTCAGATGCTTACCCCCTCTCTGAGGTGGTCTACATATGGACCCAGGGCGCCGCTAAGTCAGTGGTTGTAGCTGAGGATGGGTCAAGGCTGAACCAGTACCACCTGATCGGGCAAACCGCTGGCACGGAGGACATCTACACCAGCCGAGGTATGAGGGTCCATTACACATGCTGGAGTGCATTCCAGTTTTATAGAACACAGAAATAGATGACCCCAGCTGAAACTTAGGATTGGACTGTGTTGAAAACACTTGACTATGCCGCCCACACATTTGAGAATATGCTTAATGGCAGCTTGTCATCAGTGGGTACATTGTTTTCCTATTCTGAGAACAGATGGTCCAGGTGGCCCTGAATTAGAAAAATGTTCCAGTGGAAAGCTAGCTTAAAGGCAGCATTTGTCAGAATGAAGAGTAGAAAAATACTCTGGAACTAAGTATGCCACACACACACACGTGACAAAACATTTTAATCAGTCCCATTCAGTCACCCACATGTAATTGTCCCCCCTATTCCCAAGCAATGGCAACCCAACATAATGCTGTAATCTTAAAACACTTGTGCAGGGAGTTGCGTTAGAGCGCAAGGGAAATATCATGTCCAGGGCCTTGCCAGCTGTCCTGGTGTAGAGCCTGCAGGAAAAGCAAACAACACTTATCCCTATCCTGAGCTGCTAGAAAACTAGGGTTAATCCGCGCGGACGCTTCCATCAGGGGCCGCCCTGTGTTTTGCATAAGAGGACGGCGACACGGAGGGCGGGGATTGGCTGGTGGGGCTGACCCACGTGGGACTGAAAGGCATCTGCTTAATTCTCTTATGTAAAGCATGGAGAAGGCCTCTAATACGCTCCTGCCACCAACCACCACCACCACCACCGCCTGCTGCTGCTGGGGCTTCTGGGGCTTCTGCCGCTGTGGCCGCACTCATGTGCTGTGCGGATGGTTATTAAAAGTGTGGATTTCTCCACCACTCTCTCTAGCAAGCGTTCGAAGGGGAGCGGCAGCGGTTGAGATGGAGGGACAGATGAGAGGAGAGAGAGAGAGAGAGAGAGAGATACAGAGACGTGCAGTCCGCTGTGATGTCATTTAACCTCCAACCCATTAACGAGGAGTGAGTCCCACAATCTCTCTAGGATCATGGATAAGGCCCTAAACCCAGAATGTTAAGTCAAGCACAGAATACGTTAAGCTTTCTTCAGCTACTCTCAGTGCTGTCAGGCTTGTTCAGTTACAGGGTTTTTTTTTTTTTTTTTTTGCAAGCTGCGTCCAACCTGTGGCACACTGCCATCTGTTAGTGGGTTTAGAGTGTCTTGTGGCATGGCATGGACCTGGCGAAGCCATTGGCTGCCAAACCTGCAGGAGGCCACTAGGGTCCAGCACCCAAGTGGACGGGGCTGTAGTCTTAAAAGAAGACGCCTAATCATAGGTACAATCCCTCTTTGCTAAATCAAGGCAAGATTAACCCAGGCTCAGTTGCAGGAACATGACACGACATCGTTTCCGTTCACTAGCTATACCAAAGCCCTACTATAAATACGAATTAACAGTGGACTTGGCGACTTCTCAATGTTGCCTAAATTTCACTTCCGATCTCAAGATAGCACAAGATGGCCGCGCAATACCCCACTCCGAAAAAAATAAACCATTCATTTGCTGTATTTTCTAGCACTACTTTCTGCCATTAGAACTGAGAGACTGTGCACCACATATATTTCTCATGAAACTTGCCACACTCACCAGTTGACTTGCATGGCTGCGTTGTTCTCGGCAATGAAAGGAAGTTCCCCATAGACACTCCAAAATCCTTGCAGTAAAATCCACCAAATGAACATGTTCAGTCTTTTTTTCCGAGGCGCATCCGGCTCCATGCATCAAAGGCAAAAAGTCCAGGCGTGGTGGAGTGGTAGTGAGCGTTCCCCTGGTGTCTGCCACAGCAGGGCTACGAGGCGGTCGGCTTGAGTCATTGGTGCCGTGGACTGGGCAACGTCTCCGCTTGAGACATGTCCCCTCTCCTCTCTCTCTCTCTCTCTCTCAGGTTTTTTTCTTCTTCTTTTTCTTTTCACGTTCAGGACCGAGGTAGGGTTGAGGGGGGTTATGGGGGGAGGGAGAGTTTTTCTCCTCTCGGACGATCGCGAGCTTCTCTGCTGGGCAGGTCAGCCCCCCTCCATCACACTCTTGGGGGTGCCTGGAGATTTAGTTGGCCGGCCGGGTGTTTCAGTGTAGTGGGCGAGCCCCCCCTTCGAGCGCTTGTACTTACCTCCCTCGGGATGAACCAGTGTGGCCTGACGGAGAGACAAGGGACTGAGCGGCTGGCGAGCACTGCTGACGACAGGATGCAGATTGTGACAAGGGATTAGCGAGCTACAAAAATCGGATTTTGCCCAGAGAAAGCAGCAGTCATCAGTGGATTTGATTCAGTGGATTCGGCAGTGGGGAAGCTAGAAAGGATTTTTTAAAAGCTTCAAATGCAATCTTCAGTTGGTTAACAGGATATTATGTTTTCTGTCTCTCTCTCTCTCCCCCCCCCTCTTTCCCTCTCTATCTCTCTCCCTCTCTCTCATTCCCCTATCTTTTTTTACCGCTGAAGATTTACCTCCTGCTCACACTGGCACATTACTGAGTGTGAAGCAAACACGTGTCAAGTGGAGAGAAAAAAAATAATCTATGATTAGTTTCGCTGCTTAGCTTTTTAAATGAATTATACCCATGCTATTGTCATTTCTTCTTAAGTTCAAATCATGTCAATGTGTTTATTAAAAACAATGGTTGTGATATTTTGATATTCCATTCCAGTCAATATTAAGATGGAATTCAACAACAATAAAAGCAAAACAAACAGAAAACTCTCCATTTGATGTTGATAACTTATTTACAAATAATATGTAGCACAATATCTGTTTAATGACAAAAAAAAGTATAAATCAATAAAACTTGAAAAACTATAAAAAAATAACCACCTGTTCATGTTTAGCCTTATTCCTCTATAATACAGTGTTTCATGACAAAAATAATATCTCTTCTTGGCCTCACAACAGTGAATAAATCCTCTGATATGCAGAGCCTCTGATTAGAAGTCCAAACCCAGCTCTGTTCTGTCTCCCATAGGACAGTACACAGTGATGATGGCCCATTTCTATCTGAAGAGGAAGATCGGCTACTTCGTCATCCAGATCTACATGCCCTGTTTCATGACCGTCATTCTGTCACAAGTGTCATTCTGGCTCAACCGAGAGTCAGTGCCAGCAAGGACCGTCTTTGGTGAGAGCATGTGGCATTTTAAGTCACGCTGTAATGCTAAATATGGACCACTACAGAGCTTGTGGTACTTATGGATGTCGTTGACAAAATTGATGGAGATAATTTCCAAACACTGTTAATGACTTAAGAATATATTAATCAAGTGCGTTGTATTAATAATTACTTTGTATGAATTATGTGCTTATGTAAGCAGGGACATGGCTTTTCTGTGTTCCTGTGTATATGTGTAAGAGATGTTGTGTCGTGTGGACATCTGTGTGTGTGTGTGTTTGTGTGTGGGGTGATAAGTGAGTGGCTGTCCAATTAAGCTCAATTGAGTTAGTTTAGAGATTGGGTCTGTTCCATGTCACTTAACTCAATACTGCCGCCTGGGTCATCAGGTAGATGCACTCCTGTGCTGATGCTCCTGTGCTCACCTTTCAGGTGTGACCACGGTGCTGACCATGACCACCCTTAGCATCAGCGCTCGCAACTCCCTCCCCAAGGTGGCCTATGCCACCGCCATGGACTGGTTCATCGCCGTCTGCTACGCCTTCACCTTCTCCGCGCTCATCGAGTTTGCCACCGTCAACTACTTCACCAAGAGGAGCTGGGCCTGGGACGGCAAGAAAGCCATGGAGGCACAGCATCCCAAGGTCATTAGTGCCTGTTTGTCATGTATATGCTATGCAGTGGGCACAGCATCCCAAGGTCATTAGTGCCTGTTTGTCATGTATATGCTATGCAGTGGGCACAGCATCCCAAGGTCATTAGCGCATGTCTGTCATGTATATATGCTAGGCAGTGGGCACAGTAGGTTATACTCTACATAGCAGATGGGTGGCCTTTGGTTAGGTGTACAGTGCACAGTACCTAACAGTACCCCCACACCAAGATCAAACATTGACTTCCCACTTGTGTTAGTTAAAAGTACAGTCAAGTGTATAATGATGTCTCAAATGGTCCCATAAACTTGGGTTCCATGAAGCAGACATCCCTGCCTGAGGGTACAGCTCTTCCCAAGGAGCGTCGTGCAGTCAGCTTTTCACTGGGTCTCTGGGAAAGGAGAAAAACTTGCAAACAGAGTTAAAGAGGCGCACAGAGGAACGGAAAGAAAGAATGCAGTTAAGAGTTAAAATGAGAACACATTGCTTTAGTTAAAGAGTTAAAATAACACAATGCCTTTGGTATTTAACACACACAACCACACACACAACCACACACACTTCTTTCTTGGTGTGTCAAACTACTTTGTTTTAGGACCTTTTCTATACATACAACATGGGGCATTGATTGATTGTCTGTCACCGCGGGCCGCATGTTAATTTACAGCGGGTAAGCACATCTTCTGGGATTGCGTTGGATGGATATCATCAACATAGAACCCGTGCCACTGATTAAATACCATCCATACCCATCACAAATTATGGTGTGGGTCAGTGAGCAAGCACTCCGTATTAATCACCATGGCTGTAGTTTCATAATTTATGGGTTTGTGACCTTGCTGTACCTTTGAAACAGCAGTTGCCCCAAACGCTTTTCAAAGTACGATCTCCAATGCTTCCATGTTGAATTAGTGGTGGGGTTATATACTGTCAGTTGTACATTTTTAAAGGGGAACAATACTGGTTTTGACCACCGCTCTGGAAAAAAAGTGTTCTCTGAGGAAAAAATGGGGCAGTGATAATGACACTGAAGGATTACAGAAGGAGAGAACAGAACCTACACACACACGCGCGCGCGCACACACAAACACACACACACACACACACACACACTCACACAGACACACACACACACACACACACACTGTCCAATCCCGTTGTTTGGACTGTGTAAGGTTGGGAAATGAAAGTAATAAATGTCATTGGAATAACAATAGAAATGTCACAGGAAAAAAAAAATACACAACAGCTTTATGAGGAAAGAAATGTTTTGTTGTTTTTTTTCTTTAAAACCCAATGGCACAGTCTCTATCCATGGCAGGTTAAAATAACAAAGTAAACCAGGCTGTGTGTGTGTGTGTCTGTGTGTGTGAGAGAAAGAGAGATAGAAAGAGTATATGAGGTCATGTTCGTACATAGTTCATGCAAGTAAATGGTGTGTGTGTGTTTAAGTGTGCAAGTGTGTGTGTGCCAGCATGAGTTTGCGTACTTGCATGACTGAAAGAAAGCATAATCTAGTGAGAGATAAAGAGAGCGAGGAAAAGTGGTCTCCCAGTGACTCTACAAACACGTCCTCTGCTGTAAGAACAATCTCCCCTAACCCCCCCTCACTATGCCCTTCTGCCCCCCCCCACCACTGTAGAAGCGGGACCCCATGATGCTGTCGAAGAAGCCCAACAACGTGTGCTCGGCCGGGGTCAACTTCACGCCCAACATGACCAAAGACGTGGCCATCTCCACCATCTCCAACAGCACCACCATCCAGATGCGTGCGGCCGAGCTCCGCGAGCCCGACCCCAAAAAGACTTACAACAGCGTCAGCAAGATCGACAAGATGTCCCGCATCATCTTCCCCGTGCTTTTCGGGACCTTCAACCTAGTGTACTGGGCCACCTACCTCAACAGGGAACCCATCATCAGAGGGGCAGTGTCACCTACATAGAGAAGGAAGCTGCTCTCTTGTCCACATTTACCCTCACTCTCTCTCTATCTCTCTCTCTCTATCTCTCTCACACACACACACAGTCATGCCATATTACCTTAGATCTGTCGACCGGGATCATTGATTACCTGGAGATGCTGTCTTTTCATCTGTTCATTTGTTCATACTGTCATACATTCATCCCTTCATCATGGGAGATGGACTGCCATGTCCATACTGTAATTTGCATGATAGAAGCAGAACAAAAGAAGAACAAGAAGAAAAAAAAAGAAATACAGTTGCCATGTATGCCTTGAATATTTGTACTGTATAATCCCTTGCTTAATTTCCATATAAATGTCACCATTTCCACCTCCCTTGTAAAAACAACAAACAACTTCGTTTTGGAAAATGAAAAAAAAAAAACATCCCATCCAAATCTGAGGCAACAGAAAGCATTTCTATTACCCCCTTTCATTTGAGAACACCTAATCATGAGAAAAACAGACTGAATGCTATGCAAATCTATGTCAACATGCTCTCTCATATTAATGCCATATGCAATAAAGGATTGAGGAACCAAAACAGAATTTACAAAGGGCTAACAAGTCCTCTTTTGCCAAACATTGACTAATTGGCTGTCAATCAAATCTGAAATGTGTTGCACAACAGTGCCCCCTAATTCTGTGTTGTTTTTAAAACATATTTTCCAAACCCAGTTTTTGACTTCTCTGGGGTCTTTTGTACATTTGATGTATAAATAGAATGATTCTCCCCAAGTGTATAAGCGCCTGTTACCAATAGTAAGAGGTGAGCTTGTTGATGAAATATCTCATACCAATTAAGTATTTGATACTCCCTTGTGTGAAGGAAAAAATAGTTCAAAATTGGCTTTTTAAGATTAAGACATATATATACCTCTGGGCCAAAATCAATGTTAATCACAATGTTTGTTTTGTTTTTGTTTCAATCCATTTTTTTTGTATTATACTTACATATTCCAGCTCTTTTTAAATGTTAAGCTTCAAGAGACTGATGAGTGAGACTAAGAGAGCTTCATTCTTTGTATTTGCAACTTCTTACTTGCTCCATTTTTGGTCACATTTCTTACGATTCAGATGCTCAGTAAGGATTGGATCCTTTTTTCACTCATTGTACAATGGCATTTATTTCTCCCCTTAAGTATTTATTGAGTATACATTCTAAGGACTTTTAACTTTTAACTATTGAATTCTTTACTTAATTGCACAGTGTGCACATGTTTTCAAGTGACAAACACCCGTAGGGGAGAAACAAAGCATGGACAGCTTTTTGCTATTCGCGATGCTCTCAGACGGAGCTGAAAAATGGCCGAAACAAAAAGAGAGCGATTTCCTTTTGCTTGGGAAACAAGGTGAAAAGGGATCAAACTGTTGCGATTACACAACAATGCTACCTTTCGAAAGGAACCCCCCACCACCATCACAGTTGGAAGTGTGCACTGTTTTGACAAGCCAGCTAATTGCGCTTTGATGCCTGACTTTGGACTCTTGCCTCTGGGATTGCTCTTACCTGACCTCCCCTTCAGTGCAAGGCTCTCCCTGAGGACCTGGTCTGCACGGCTAACCCCCTATAAAGCCCACAGAGATACTTTTCCTTGCTGTTGGACTCTGGGTGAAGGATTATGGAACAACTTTGATGAGTCCATTGACGGTTTGCTTAATGCTGAAATACAATGCTTTCTATACTGTACATGATGACCTTTTTTTTCCACACGTATATGGATGTATTTAGAGACTTTTTAAGAGAACTATAAATCCTCTCTTCATGGGAGGAATACATGCAAGAAGCACATGAAACTGAGTAAACCGATTCAGCAGAGCAGACTCACCCACTGCATTGGAAATGCAACTATTGTAATCACCTCTTGGACCAATATGGATGGACCATATCCCAGCATTCTTTATTCTGACCTGGAACACTAGGATCCTCCTGCAACAATCAGAGCTCTCAAAGGAATCCAGTATGTAATGTATGGGGGGGGGGAAGATTATTGATGACTGGACATCAAACCAACTGTAAAGATTTCATTAAAAGCATCATGTACCAAAAGCAATACAGCCATTCTTCATATATGTGAGCATGAGGTTTTTGCATGTTAGATCACAAATGCATGACCTGCATTGGTAGAACACGTTTTCACAGAGTACAACGCAATGACATAATCAGGGTTCCAATACAGTTCTCACCAGGATCATCATATTGATTAATCATGGGGAGAATATATTAAAACCTTTGTGTTGGTCCAAGAAGTTTCTAGAAAAGAGCCACAGTGTCTAGGTATTACTGTTCAGAATGTCATGTTTATTTGCTAGACTGAATAGGCTCCTGTGTGATGGTTGCTGCTGCTGCTGTAACATTTGAATACGTGAGAGAGAGACAAGAGAGAGAGCTGTGGCTGGTCCTGATGGCTCACTGGATTAGCAGCTGGGGGGGGGATAACCCAGGACGTGACATCCTGCTGCGCTGGAGCGGTGGTGCGGGAGGACTCCGCCTATCCCAGCGGTCTCTGGGATAGTGGCCACATCTGGTGTGCAGCTGTTTCTCAAGGATTTGGTGCTGCTTAAGTTTCCCTCTCCATCCCCTTCCCTTCCCCCCACCCCAGGGTGCCCACGCCTTCCTCCATTTTAAGCCGCCCTTGATGACGCCCGTTCCCACATGGCAGCCATTTTTGATTAGTGGTCTTGGAAAAGCACTATGTGTCTGGTCCTGTTGGACAGTAATGATAATTACTAGCCTCTGTCCTCAGTCTTATAATAGCTGCCAGAGTTAATCTAAGACGATATCATTCAAATACCGTTGCTTGCGGTCATGATCCATGATGTATGTATGTTTAACATTTATCAAGCAGCTATTATGATCACCAAGTGATTAAATGTTTTCAGTGGTGATTAAAACATTAAACAAGGGCTCTGCCCTTTATCATACGTAGTAAAAGCTGTTCTTGGCCAAACTGGAGGTGTAATTCCCCATTGTACCACATGATGGTGCTCTGTTACTCCGTCATCGTCACCACTTCAGCTCCTCACGGTTCGACGTTACGGTTGAATTCCAGTTGAAGACCACAGGGCGAGACTGCTGATTTAAAAAGCGATATTTTGCAGATTTCCGATGACATTGATATCCCATACTGTGCTGTCTTCATGAATATTTGGAACTTGTGTTAGTAATGTTTGTGTCAGTGCTTTCCCTCAAGTGCACCGGATCACAGTTCAACTTTTGTTAAAGCAACAGTTACTTATAAAAAATGATAACCGAATGGATTATCCAAACCATTCCCCTATCTGAAAGACTATTAGACTATTCAAAAGAGTTAAAAAAAACTTCAGCTGAATACAAATCCATCTCGACCCCAAACACCTGTTGCCAAGAAGACAGGGGAAGTTAGTTCTCATCAGCCAGTGTACTAAAGATCAGACAGACCCTAAGTGCCATGAAAGTCTATAGATTTGAATAATTTGAGCAACCAATAATTTGCTTCTTTCTGTTCAGTAAGGTAACCATTATTCCAGCGGTATTGACCATGGCCAAGTAAAGTTTGTGAATGTTTGTGTTAGTTTTGTAAAGGGGGTGTGGGAACTTTACTAACCCAATCGGTCTTATAATGTTCAATTTAATGCCGAATTGAACTGGGTATAAAATATAATGGTATGTAATGAAATCTTCACAGCACCTAGTTTGGACTATCGTGGGTGATCAAAGTGGGTATAAGTGAATGCTGCAAGGATTCTTAAGAAAAGGAAAATGGGATGGACCAGAATGTATTCTCAAGAGAGTTCAATTTGGAGGCGGATGCCCAACTGTACCTACGTGAACGTCATCATTTCACTTCCAAGACTGGTTTGTACATCTCTCATGCACTAGGAGGATGTGGTTTGCTAGTTGAGACATTGTCCACAGACGTGAACCAACTGCGTCGCAAAAGCTCTGGGAGCTGTTCGAACGGGACTTTCAGATTTATTGCTGGATTAAAAAAGTCTTTGATGGAAATCCCTTTGACGCAAAGAGGAGAAATGGTGAATTAGGTGTTTTGTGAAGGAACGCATTAGCTGCTTGAGCGCAGCTCCGTTTTTATAAAGCGACTCCTGTGGATGGTGTCTGCTTGTTTCTCACTGTTGATTTCGTCGCCTTGTAAACATGTTGAGCAAATTCTTGATATGTGCCATACTTCTGTCAGTGGAACATGGCCGGTAAGTATGGCGCTTAAGAATTTTGCGTGTGACTGCTGTTAAATGCTGTAGGTAAAACTGAAGGATTATGAACAAAATATGTACGTGTACTGTCACATTATAGAGCAGTAGTTAACATGGATTTATATGCCGTGAGAATGCGCATGTAGTTTCATATGTCAAGTCTCATGAGGCCGGTGAAGAGCATTTTGATGCAGGTTATCAGTCAGACACTTGCTACCCAAAAAGGGTGTAACTCGGTGGTCACCTGTAAATTAACTTTTATTTAATTAGCCTATTAGCCGGTTGGGTCCTTCACACACACACACACGCACATGCAACAAACAAATGACTTACATAAACATGAACAATTAAATGAATTTGTTACCTGTTGTGTTATCTCTGTAGTCATGCATGGTAACTGAATTTGTATGTGCCTCTTTTCTTTCCAGTTGCAGAGCAACGGAATATGATGAGGAATATGAGGACGTTACTGTCAAACAGATGCTTGCTCCAAGGAGTCAGGAGACAGATACAACTCTGATACTAAATAATTTACTGAAAGACTATGATAAGAAACTTCGGCCAGATATCGGGGGTGAGTTACACTTTCCATTTTTCAATCAACAGGCAAAAAGGCATTCGTAGAGAACTGTAAATTCTGCTGTAGCTTTTTCAAGGGGCTGTGATGTGCGCTGTCCACGGTGCTGAAATGTGAGTCCCTTTGCGACTACTGTAGTTGTCAACAACTGCTCGGAGATATCAATCTGAGATCTTTTTCGCCCAGTTGATCAAATTTGGTTGCTGGCAGATTCTGATCTTTAATATTTTACTAAAGCTCCTGATCCTCGTTGGTGCCAACATTAGTTCAGTGTAAATTACATAAAAATAAATGAAAAGTGTGTCTGAGGGACTAATAACTGAGCTCGGACTGCAGCTGAGCCCACAGTGGTTGTGACCCTAGTCTGGCCAGTCAGTCGTTATCTGGTGATATTATAATAACATTATACCATAATAAACATACCCATATGGTGTTTACATGATGAGCTAACAACAGTAAGCCAGTGTTACCAACCTACAAGCATAACTACATTATATTCAAATATTTTATGAGATTTCTTAACAACCTGGTATTAGCATTATGCACTGTATGCATAGTCTAGTTAAAGGTCTGAACTTGTATGTTGTACTACATATGAGACATAGTAGAACAAAGATCCCTAGCCTCTACTGAGCAATGTAGGTGACAGAACTTGCAGAGATTGCACACAGCCAAACATATTCTGAGTGATTAGGATCAAGATGCTGCCAAACAGCGACAAATGAACGGGAGCCCCCTCCTCCTCTCTTCCTCTCCTCCTCCTCTCTTCCTCCTCCTCCCACTCCTCCTGCTACTTCTCTTCGGAAGGCACACACATATACACACACGCAAATGCAAACACACACACACACACACACACACACACACACACACACATGCTTTTGCACTGCCCCTCCTGGATCCCAGTTCATCGGCCCAGATTACTCCGCATGAAAGGTGGTTGTCACAAGCCAGCGATGTGATGATGAAAAATTTACATTTGCACCTCAGGGTAGTGTGCCACCCTCAGACAGATTGAGGGCATGTTAGCTAATGAGCACTGATCTTGTATTGCGTGTCTCTCTCTCTCTATCTATCTATCTGTGTGTGTGTGTTTGTGTGTGTTGGATGCATGTTTTGGGTACTGATGGGCCAATGATACTCCCCATTGGATGCTAAACTGTCTGTGGAGTTGGCTGGAATGATAATGGTGTGTAGACTAAATGGCGCTGGGTGTGGATGTCTGTCTGCACATCAGTGTGAACTCAGTCAATCAGGCAAGACTGTGTGGGAGAGAACTCCCCCACCCCGCCCTGCCCCATACACCCCCCCCCCCCCGCCCTGTGGCTGGTTAGATAGGGGGTGGGTGGGGGGTGGAGTGATGGGTATGAGACTCCACATGTTGTTGATTAATTTGGATTTTGCAAGATGAAGGTGCAGCAGTGCAGCCTATCTTCTTCTTCATTACTGCTGCTCAGTCTAGAGAGTAGTCAAGTCTCCCAAAGAAATGCCAGGTCTGCTACCTATGTCCCTGCCCTTGCTCCTCCACCACCAACTCCCCCACCCCTGTCCACCCACACATGCATACAAACAGGCACACACCATAACACCCCCCCCCACACACACACACACACACACCATCAGTTAAAGCAAAAGTAAGTTATTTTGGTTGATAAAAATAATAATTCTGGAGACAAGGAAATCAAATGTGAAATAGCAGAGTACAGCAAGAACACCTGTCAAAACCGCAGAGAACCACTCTGTCAGGCAGATGTGTCATATTCATCTAATGACAGTCCTTTGGGCTGCTGGATGAGGAAGACTCAGACGTGTGTTTGTGTGTGCTTGATGTGAGGGTGGAGAGCATTCCCTCGGCATAGAGTCTTTCCTGCGAGAACATTATTTTTGTCTAATTTGAGCATCACTCTGAATTGTTAACACAACGTGAGCAACACTCACAAGCAAACAAGCACACAAACTGAGAAGCATCCTCTGTGTTAGCAATGCAAATTCAGGGTAGTTGAGAGTTCAAAATCAAAACTTTGAAAGTCTTTGAACATTAAGTTCTAAAAGTGTGGTCAGAATAGTGGACCATGCTTTTATTCCCCCTCTGAAACATTGTCCTCTACTTACATCTTCAATTCCCTGCTGGCTGGTGGGATTTAGATGCAGGAAACACCCCACAGAGTTTGCGTCCGCTGGGGTGCAGCTCCAGTCTGGGCCATGGGGATGGGGATGGGTGGAAGTTGTTTCTCGAGTGCTTGCCAGCGTGTCCCTATTATGTCAGCTTCTCTCTGGGTCGTCAGGGGAACCCTGCTAAAGTGGGTCGGCATACATTACTCAGCATGCCATGCTAGGGGGTAGTGGATTTTATGTGTGTGTGTGTGTATGTGTGTGTGTGCCTGCAAGTGTGTGTTTGGGAGGTTTCTGTAAATGTGTATGTACATGTGTGTGTTAATGTGTATATGCAGTGAGTGGGTAGGAGAAGGTGTGTGTGTGTGGAGGGGGGGGGGGAGATCTCTGGGAACTCTCCATGTTGCCACGGAGCTGAGAGACTCTGTCTGTCATGAGCAAGCCTGTCACCGGGCTGAACCTGGATTGTCCTCAGATTGGGGGTGGGGGGTGGTGGTGGGGGGGGGGGGGGATTCATGGGTGGCACATGGTGACCGGTGAGTCCATGGAGGGTTGGGGGGCAGCTGTCAGTGCAGTCTGTTGCAAGTATTTCATAGACGTGTGTGGCCGGCTGATTTGTTGTTTTGGGTTGTGACTAATGCCCAGAGAGCCTGATTGTCAGGGACCCTGTGCCAATACCAACTGTGGCAACTCATGGGAGCCATGGATTCCAGCAAACATCAGAACAGAAAATGTGCCTGCTCTTCAGGCCATGGGTCAGTCTGTGTCAATGTGTGTGTGTGTGTGTGTGTGTGTGTGGGGGGGGGGGGGGGTGTGTGTGTGTTAATGCAGTTCTTTGCTTCTACATATCTCCCGCCGCTGTTTATGTGTCTTGACATCTCTTACAAGAGGGATAGTGCTCTCTTCACTGGGTATGGCTACCCTCCTTTATCTCACAGCCCTATTCTACATATATATCACTCTCTCCATTTGTCTCCATCTATGCCCCACTCCCATGCCTGTACTGACTTCTCTCTGTGGTAATCCCTATCCCCCCTTTATTCATTCCTTTTGTCATGGAGCCCCTGTAGTTCTCTTCTCATCTTCTTTCTCTCTCTCTCTCCATCTTTCTCTTCTCCTCTTCTCTCTCTCTCCCTCTTTCTCTTCTCCTCTTCTCCTCTTCTCTCTCTCTCTCTCCATCTTGCTCTTCTCCTCTTCTCTCTCTCTCTCTCTCCCGCTCATTCTGTCTCTGTTCTGCATGTCTGTGTTCAGGTCCATTTCACTTCTTTATTCTCCATCCATTTTCTCGCTTACCCTCCTTTTACCTATCTCTCTTTCCCTCCTTCATCTCTCTGAATTTCTCTCTCTCTCTCTCTCTCCCTACTCTTTATGGCTCTGTGATGTTCAGCTCATTATCATCACACACATCACACACAAGTCTTTCCAGCTGTGACTGAAGTGTGTGATGAGGGACTCACAAACGGCACACAAAAGCAAGCAGATGCGACATGTCGGTACGCACACACCACACACACACACACACACACACACACACACACACACACACACACACACACACACACACACACACACACACACACACACACACACAGACACACACAAATACAAAATGGAGAGCCCTTGCCTGCTCGTGATCCCACATCACTTCTGACTCTCTGGAGCGAGTGCAGCTGTCTGGCAGGAAGTACCTGCTGCTTCCTATTTGAACGGAACACTCCCTTCTCCGTGGAATGGAGTGGCGCACCTAAACAGGCACACGCCGCTCTCTTGCCGTAAACAGCGGCGTTCCGATTCTCCATCCGATTCCAGGTGTTGTCTTTCCTAAGAAATCAATAACAGTAATGTCTGTCTCTGAGCACTCTCCACCCTTAATGGGAAAGGGTGGTTGCTGGGGTTTCTCTTACTTCTTTAATCAGACACAACTCTATCAGCGCAGTCTCCACCATATGAATAATGCAGACAAATAGGATCTCTTTCCACCACTGTTTATGAATACAAACAGCAGAGGCAAGAGGGAGAAAAAAAAGCTTAGCTTTTCTTTTCATTAGAATGATATCTTGGTTGTATTGCTCTCATTGCCTTTCTTATTAGTACCACTGATTCTTTCTCTATATATGGGGCCCAGGAGGAGCAATACTTAGTGAGTTTCGTAATATCCAACTTTGCCTTGAGGAAGCGAGTCCCCTCTTATCATTCTGGGGGAAAAATGGAGATGTAATCGATAAAGTATTATTGGATCATTATCGGAAGGCTGGATCTTTTGATATTTCAGCATTGTTTGTGGGTGGCAGAGTTGAGGGGGGGGGGGGGGGGGACAGTAGCTGTTATCAACTTGCAGCTTTTGCACCCTCTTTCTTTTCTTTCCTTTCTTTCCCTTCTTTTCTTTTTTTGTTGTTTTTCTCCTTTCCCCATTCTTCTGAATCCCCCCTTTGTTTGGCCGCGCTCAGCATATCTGGGATCTCTTGGGAGAAACACTCTCAGCAGACTCACTCCTCAAATCTGCTTTTCTTTCAGCTCAACCACTTCTGGAAGGGAGAGAGAGAGAGAGAGAGAGAACAAAAATGAGTAAAATAATAATAAAAAAAGACTGGAAATAAGAAAGTGGAAACAATAGACACCACTCTTCTCCAACGTGTGCTGTAAGCCCTTTGAATTTAAGAGGATGACGAGACCTTAAGAGGAGAGAAAAGTATTTGCATTGAACAAAGCCATGTTTTTTCATCCTTTTATATTCTGTAAAGCTTAGAAATCAGAAGAGGGTCACTCATTGGCAGTGAGCCTTCTCTGATAAACTACAATAAACCCTCTCTGTTTGAAAATAATTAAGTTCGCTCGCACTGTTAAATCTGGACATCTTCTCATCTGACCCCTTCTCTACTGTAACTTAAGCTAGTTCTGAGGGCGGTGAGGGCCTTTATATTCGATATGCAAATGCCACACAATGGGCTTTCTTATGGTAGGTTAGTAAATCAGGAGAAGCACACCATAAAAAGGAATGCATAACCGTAAAAACAGGTCACAACAATTATAAAAGCAGGCTGTCCTTTTTACCAGCCCGTACAATGGTCAGGGGACGCACTGCATAAAAAGAAACTTCATAAGAAAAGAAATTAGCATATTCTTCACTGTTGAATCAGTGTGATTGGTTACAATGAAAAAGTTACATGGTCGTTTATATACATATTTTACTTTATAACTATTCAAACAGAAAAAAAGTTCTTATGAATTTCTGGAATGCATTAATTTTTTCAGAGTAGATAATGAATTCTGAGGGGTCAAGCAATATTTATAAAGTTTAATGATACATCCTTTCCCCACTAAAACTACAAGAAAAATTTGATTTTTACTATGCAATAAATCAACCTTTTAAGTTCCTCAGATGAAGAAAAAAATAAATGACTGGTCCATGTGTGTATTACTACATATACACAAAAACAGAAAAAAGATTTGACCTCGAAACATCTTTTGTATAATGCATGTGAGCCCTTGAACGTGTGTGAAATCCGAGCGTTTGACATCAAATTAACACCAAGCCAGTCTGTCATGCCCAGGCACTGAGCAGATAACTAGCTGATCAATAACTGCCTCCTTGGAGAAAGATGACTGGAGACTGATGAGATGCCATTTCTTCCCTCATTGAATTTTTGATGGGGGTCGGTCGCTAAGCTAACTGCTGCCTGCTGCTATGGTTTCTTCTCTCCATCTCCATAATCCTCATTCAGGCTATCATGTAGCTCGCAATCCCATAATCCACCTTGTGCATAGGCCTTTGATCCTCTCATTAGCAAGGCACTGTGAGGAGAGCCAGGGTGAGCAATGTGTGTGTGTGTGTGTGGGTGTGTGTGTGTGTGTTTGTGTGTGAGGGAATGTGTGTTTGCATGTGTGTACATGCAGTTATGCATGTAGTTGTGCATGTTTGTTTGGTGGTTGGTGTGTGTACAAATGCACATGGTACATGAAGCATATTTTGCATTAAGGGCCCATACATTGTGTATGTCTGCTTGCTGGCTCATGCATCCAGTTCACTATCAGTGGCTACCTGTTGGCTCTGGTGCATGTATGAATTCATGCATATTGCATGCGGCTCTCAGTGCCTTCCCGTCAGTGCCTCCGTGCTTTCTTTTGGCATGTGCATGTGTGAGCATGTGGGCATGTTTACACAGGTGTGAATGTGTATTGGCATGCATGTAAAAGCCTTGCGCGTATTTGTGTGTGTATGTTTTTGTTGTGTGTATTTATGTGGGTGAAGTGTGTGCATGGGTGTTTGTGTAACCTGCGTTGTGTAGACAAGCACAGTCCCGCACCGGACTCGAACTCACAACCTCGGACATGGGAGGCGAGTGCGCTAGCAAGGAGGCTAAAACCCATGTGTGGTAGCGTCTGTCACTAGTACTTCCTTTAAGGTGTCGGGGAGTGAGGTTTACTCACTGCAATGCACTGTACCTGCTGCCACCGTTACATTTGCATGTGTGCAGGCAGAAGTGAGTGTGTTCTCTCCTCTCTTGATCTCTGTGAATGCAGGTGTGGATGTTTATGCATAAGTATGTGTGTATGTGTATCATATGTATGTGTGTATGTGTGTATGTGTGTATGTGTGTAGACTTCACATGTGTGTCATGTGTATGTGTGTAGACTGTTTGCAAATAAAAGTTTGTGTATTTTTCCCTCTTTTCATCTACGTGGGATTTAAAGCAGACCTATTATGCTTTTCCGGTTTTCCACTTTCCTTAAGTGTGTTATATAGCTTGCATGTAATGGTTTCACGGTACAAAAGCCCAAAGAACACACCAGAGGCAGTAACTCTCTCACACAGGAAGCTGTTTCTTAGTTGCCTGAAACGCCTCATTGGAATTCCAGCCTTTTCCTCTGTTACACGATGATGCAATCTCATAACACAATCCGTATTGCCCAACGATGATGTTATTGCCAGTGGAGCTGACCAATCAGAGCACACTGGGCTCATCATGAGGTGGGAGTACATGAGAAAAATTATGTAAATCTATTCTAGTACACCCCAAAAATGAAATCATGACTACTGAAAACGAACATAAGTGGTCCCCTTTAACAATATTACTTGGAGATTTGTATCACTCCCTGATCTGACAGAGGGAGAGAGCAGGGCTTCTTACAGTAATAAGCGTGTGTGATGATCTGACCACATGGTATGGTGGGAATCATTTGTATTCCACAGAGGGTCCCTTATATTCCTCTTCCTAATTGGATAAAGGTTTGATGTTTCCTGAACCTGAAGGTGTGTAACCCGGAACGTACTTATATGTTACACTCTGATTAGTTATTTAGGTGTTTGTTGTTGTTGTTGTGATATCACAGAAGCATGTCTCCTCTGTGCATAATACATGTTAGTGTGTGTGTGTGTGTGTGTGGGTGTATGTGTGCACTGTATGTACACAATGGCAAGTTTAATACATTATACATAGTTTCAGACTACTAAAGATGAGAAGACACAAGGTAAAATATATTAATGGATCAAAGTAGTTGAGCGTATTTCTATTGACAAAGTGATGTATGGCACATTATACATACACTTCTTTACTTCTTTATGGAAAAAAGACTGAAGAGTGGAACAGATGTATCTTTACACAACTATCACTCATCACCTACAGTTGACACCTCAGCCCATCCTGCCGTCTCAGCCTTGCAAAAGTGCTCTTGACAAATCTCCAGACATTACAGTAATTCATCTGACTTAGCCTGCCACTGCTTGCCTACATTTATTGTGGTCTGGAAATGTTCTTTAAAAATTTCACTTTGGCTAGGAGTTCACCTTAATGTCTGCGTCAATTTGGTTTACATTGAAAGTGTTTGGATCAGCTCATAGCTCAGATGCTAAATCGATAAAGTTCTGCACAGCACAAGGCTACACAGAGAACCAAACTTCCCAAGCCCATTAGGGTCATTACAGACTTTCCTAAACAACTATACAGCTCTATTAATTTCTTATGTTTATCTACATACTGTAACATCTGATTAAATGGATCCAAATGTGGTACTGAGAACAGCCATGCTGTCTTACTCAGCCTGCAAATGTCAGTGCCTCCTGTTTCTCAACACGCATGCCACCCCCTGCAGCTTCTTGATTGGCAGGTAGAGAAATCTGGCCTAACAAGCGCTTTGTGATTGTACATTTCCAGACCCTAACCTCAGAGAAACAAGTAAGCTGAGATATCGCCGGGAGGTACCAGACTAGATCCTAATGTCTGAGTTAGAGGGAATGGAATCTTGCTCCCGACCCAGAATGCACTGCTGTGAGGCTTGAGACAGCTCCTGGGGCTTTCCCCCTGGTTTTCGTTTGTCACATCCACTCCTGAAAGTAATACAAATATCTTCATGCCTTTCTCACACACACATGCACAACCTGCACCTGCACCGCTTCTTAAAAATAGCTCACTTAAAGGTTTTAAAAGAGTCTTGTTCCTGTCTGCTTGCTTGGATTCAGTCATGGTTCTCACCACTGGGCCTTTTAGAGAGAGAGAGAGAGAGAGAGAGAGACAGTTAATGAGAGAGGCCCCTACGGTGGACATTTTCACTGTTGGGAAAGCATTCTCTTGGGGGTTGCTGACACCGGTGTGTGCATGTGTGTGTGCGTGTGTGTGCGTGTGTGTAAGTGTGTCTGTGTGTGTGTGTGTGTGTGTTTGTGTGTGTGCGTGTGTGTGTAAGTGTGTGTGTGTGTCTGTGTGTGTGTGTGCGTGTTAAGGGAAGCGTCGCTGCAGTGAGCCCAAAGTTTCTCATCTCTCACGTCCACAGTGAAGTGTCTCTAAAGTACACTAAAATGTCAGCTTCCTACCGTGCGTCATATTTTCCGACAGAGCTTTTATGTTAGCTGTTTTACCTGGCAATTACAGCCTAAGTGGTAAACAGGGAGAAACTTTAGAAACGTACAAGCATTTCACAACATAGTGGCTCAAAGGATCATCAGAGTGGTTCTAAGAGCATCTGAGGTCTCAAACAAAACCTCAGAGATTCCAAGGACCATTATAGACTCAGAGAGCATTGTCATAACAACAACAAATAGAATGACACATTTGTAAACACTACAATACTACTGTACTGATGACAGACATTTTATCTTTTCATCATCCTCATCATCACAATCATCAGCTTCTCCTTCTTCTTCTTCTTCTTCTTCTTCTTCATTTTCATGTTAAACAAATGTTTAGTGGGAAAGAAGCTGTTTCTATTATACAGAGCCGGGGTAGGGGCTGTAGCATACTAATTGTATAATTGTAAAATTTCTCAGACAATTGAACTGCTTGACTTTTTGGCAGATGACACGTAAGAGATTATCTGACCCTATCAAGGAACAATCTCCTCGATCCAAACCAGTCTGGATTCAAAAGTGGTCACTCCACCGAAACAGCCCTGTTGTCTGTGACAGAGGCCTTGAAAACAGCTAGAGCAGCAGCTCAATCCTCAGCTCTCGTCCTGCTTGATTTATCAGCTGCGTTTGATACAGTCAACCACCGCATCCTTCTGTCCATACTGTCAAGTATGGGCATTTCTGGCAAGGCGCACTCCTGGTTTGAATCGTACCTCACTGGGCGCTCGTTCAAGGTGTCATGGCAAGGTCAGCTGTCTGTACCTCACCACCTTACCACAGGGGTGCCCCAAGGCTCGGTGATGGGACCACTTCTCTTTGCCACCACCTTCAGCTGAACCTGGCCAAAACGGAACTGATGGTCTTTCCAGCCAAACAGGCCATCCACCACAACATCAGCATCAATATTGACTCCTTGTCTCTTGTTCCATCCAAAACAGCAAGAAACCTCGGGGTCATTATTGATGACCAACTGACTTTCACGGACCACATTGCCTCTGTCTCTAGGTCCTGCCGCTTTGCGCTATTCAACATCCGCAAAATCAGGCCGTACCTAACCCAGTATGCCACCCAGCTGCTGGTGCAAACCTTGGTGAATTCCCGCCTTGATTACTGCAACGCCCTCCTAACGGGCCTGCCGGCTTGCGTGGTGAAACCACTACAAATGATCCAGAACGCGGCGGCGCGTCTGGTGTTCAACCAACCGAAGAGGGCACACGTCACCCCGCTTCTTATTGACCTCCACTGGCTGCCTGTAGCTGCTCGCATTAAGTTCAAGTCACTTATGCTTGCCTACAGAGTGCTTGATGGTTCTGCTCCCACCTACCTAAATGCTCTTGTAAGGGCAAATGTTACACCCAGGATGCTGCGCTCTTCTAGTGAGCGTCGTTTGGCACTGCCGTCTGTGCAAGTACGGCAGTCCAGACTATTCTCATTTGTAGTTCCACGTTGGTGGAATGAACTACCCAGCACTACCAGAGTAGGGGCGTCCCTCTCTACCTTTAAGAAGCTCTTGAAGACCCAACTCTTCAGAGAGCACTTCCCGTCCTAACTGGCACTTCGACTAGTGCGTAACTTGCAATTACAGCAGTTACATTTCTGCACTTCTTTCCTTCTTTTTTTTTATTTCATTTTGTTATATTTCTTATGTAAAGTAGTATTTATTTATTGTTACACCAGGTTCTATTGCTCGTAGCTTGAATATTCTCTCCCTTGTACGTCGCTTTGGACAAAAGCGTCTGCTAAATGACTAAATGTAAATGTAAATGTAAATGACCCCGTAAACAAGCTTTAAATGCTTCCCACACAGTAGACTGAGAGATGAAAGAAGCTGTTTCCGTTGCATATAATGCTCAATCTCACATCTACTCCATCAATATGTCTGCGGCACAAGTCGTGTAGAGTGTAGGCTCTCAGCGGAAATAATTCATGGATATGATGCAGCGTTGGGTATAGGGATCATCTGTTTGAAACTTTCCGTCTCCCAATTACTGTTGCAGCAGCTAGAGACTGCTGTGTCATGGAGCCATAAGAATGTGATCTATTTGCCTGCATTTCTCATCCCCAATCATCACTCTCCGGGCACGTGTTTCACTCCTTGTTGACAAGCTAGCTGCTACAATTAGTGCGAATGTCTGCTGAAAGGACACTGTTCATTTACATGACCCGGAGACACGAGCAGACATCAACTCGTCGTCATTTGACATTTTGACAGATTTGGACCTCTTTGGAGGAGTCAAATGAAACATAGCTCTGCGTGGGCCACCACCAAATGTCACCAAGCTGCCATCTTAAGGGGACATCTCACCAGGCAGGGAACCTGATATGCAATAGGCTATGCCACCGCCTCCTCCAGTGTCACTGTAGCTCACTCCCCGTCAAAACACTCTATCAGGTCACCAACGCAGCCAGGGGGAAGACATGTCCCCCGAATACCAGCCTCCAAAATGCAGAGGTGCCTTTCCAAAACAGATGTTAAAAATATAAACTCCACAATAATAACGGTAATAGCAGAAAAATGGGGCAAAAAGATGGTCTAGGTGTTCTCATTGCCGTTCACTTTTTAGTGTGAGTGTGTCTGAATGTGTGTGTGTGCGTGCATTTGTGTGTGTATCTGAGTGTGTGTGTGGGAGTAACGCCGGTTCCTTTTCCTCTGTGAGAACGATGATATTAAAGCAATCTCAGCAATTTGCCTGGCTCATAACTTACTGTCGCAGACAGGCACGGGGGCCGCCATTAACTCCGCTCTCCTCCAAGGCGGTCCGTGTCCTTATTTCTGCCGCTAGTGAGGCTGATTACATGGGGATACATGCCTCCAAATATGATCAATCTATCACAGCTCTCCAGGAGGACCACGACACAAAATACGAACGCTAACACTTCGGAATTGGGAATGAAGTGGGGAGGGAGGCAAGGATGGAGAGATAGAGAGAAAGAGAGAGAGAGAGAGAGAGAGTGAGAGTGAGAAATAGAGAAAGCGATAGGTGGGGGATAGAGAAAAATAGGGAGGGAGAGAGACTGAAATGGGGAATGGCCTCTCCAGGCTTTCACCATGTCCAACTAAATGAGATGAGATATGAAGGAGATGAATAGATGAGAGATGGGAGCGTGGTTGGGTGCCACTGAAGTGGATTCAATCCACTGATACCAACAGGAGGGTGGGTGGGTGTGTATATCGTCGTGAGCTATGATGGCTACCTACAGAGCTGGTTGTCTAGGGGAGTTTTAGCAAAAACAGGCTGAGGAAGTCCTCGCTGTTAGTAAGCTCAAACCCAGTTAAAATCTTTGTTGATGTTAGTCAGCTGTCCTTGACCATGTGTGGCCTTCCTTAAACGTACAGTCCATGATTTTAATATGAAGTACTTTTGGTCAAGTTCAGCCAATCACTTCTCACGATCCTCTAGCTGTCCGTTCAGTTTTTGCATTCAAATTCAAACTGGTGTCAATTCTGGCTCTATACTGTTAATAGAAAACAAACTTGGACCGAGCCATAAACAATCCCAGCCAATAAACACGGCGCTTCAGAAACACAGAAGGGAAGGGGTGTAATTTAAATGGCTATTGAGCTCAAATATCAACAACCCTTTCGTGAAACCGAAACTCGCATCTTTAACCTGACATACACACTTACTTTTCTTTAAAGTATCTCTTTGAGTATGTGTGTGTGTGTGTGTGTGTGTGTGTGTGTGTGTGTGTGTGTGTGTGTGTGTGTGTGTGTGTGTGTGTGTGTTTGAATGTGAAATCATTCCCGGTGATCTTTATATCAAAACATTTACACTCATTCATTTTCTATGAAAGCACCTGTGAGTGTGTACAATATTCAGCAATTCAGTGTTTGTGTACTATGTGAGTGTGTGATCAAACAAGAGAGAAAAACCGAGATGGGGACAGAGAGTGAGAGAGAGAAAGAGAGAGAGAGAGAGAGAGAGAGAGAGAGAAAGAGAGTGGGAGAGGTGAGGAGACGAAGACAGAGACAGACAGCGAAAGTATGAACTAATCTCTCTCTCGCGCACCAGAGAGCCCGTGGTATTTCGGCCCGTACCGTTTAATTACCTTTGTCTGGCCGCCGGTAGCTGTGACAGGCTGCATTTCAGCTCCCGGCAAAACAGATTACTGGACCAGTGGCTGAGCCTGCCTCTCTGGACCCCCTATTTATCAGGCCTTAGACCTGCTGCTTGTTTTGAAGCACAAGATTAGCCCACAGAGATGAAACTGGAGATATTTTCTTCCCCATTCAGTGAGATGAAATGTCACGAGTCCCTTTGTATTGACTCAGACAATAAAGGTGTTTATAGGGTGCAGGACTGTAGATGAATATGTCGGGAATGTCCCGCATGGGTATAAGTCTGCTAACATAAGGTGAGGTATGGGTATGCCACGGCAGTATTGGAAGCTTAGGAGCAAGGGCACAGACAAAAAAATAATTTATTTTTGATGAGACCATATCCTGGGTTTATGGTGCAGAAGGCAAGCAGTCGCCTGTCAGCACTTTTTGGGGGCACAAAATTTCAGTGCCCTGCTCCTTGAGGCACCGAATAGAGAACCTGTCACAGAGCATTGCATTAAATCAAAACCACACGGGTGGGGGTGGGGAGGGGGTGGGGGAGGTCGGGAATGCATAAGCGATCCATTATTACTACAAATGGAGTCGCCGTCAGCATCTAGAAGATTCCTCAGACCTCATTATGGCAGACCAATCGGAAACCTCGCCTCTCGTTCCAATCAGAAAAGCAATAGCAGCGATGGCCAGATCTGAGTCAATTTAAGGCAGCCGCCTCAAGGGGTCAACTGGCGGCTTTAAGGCGGCACACAGGGCTGTGATTGCCCATGCCTGGGGCAGTCCCCCAGCCTGCATCCTCCACAGGTAGCTCCTGCTGGTTTTGGGGGGACCAGATCTGGCCCAGGTGCGGCCCTGGTCTGGCACGGTGTTCATTCGTGGAGTTGATGATGCTTAATGTCTGTCCTCCGTCTTTCCATCTCAGAGGTGGCTGAGTTGCTGCTGCTGCTGTTGCGCTCTCCTGAGCAAATTAATGCCTGCTCATGGGACGAAGCGAGGGGGGAGGAGAGAGAGAGAGCGCCAGTCAGGCGCGAAGGGACCTGCCGGGGCTGACGGCTCCTAATTTGTTTCCCCATCACAGCGATGGCCTAACAGGGTTTAAAAGCTGCTCCTCCATTAACCCAGGCAGGGTCACTTCACATGGCAGATGGCAGCCTGGTAGATGGTAATGCCTCTCTTAGAGGAGAGAGCTGCATGTTGTGTGTGTATGAGTGTGTCTATGTCCGAGTATGTACATAAAAAATGCCATAAACTTTTCATATACGGTATATATAGCGTATATATATAGTGCTGTTAGAGGTTTCGAGTCTTTTCTTAGGACGGCCAGAAAGGGAAACAGACTTTTTACATGTGGATGGAGGGTATAGGTGCTAAGAGAGCGAGGCGGATGCGCTAAAGCATTTAAAAAAAAAAATCCCGTACTGTTGTAAACCACATGGGACCGGTCACTACTGGCAAAGAACCCTTCCAAACATTTCCTTCGTTGCCACTCTTGCCATAAAATGGAAAATGGACTCTTCAGAGTAAGTCTATTTTCGAAACTGTGAAGAGTCCCATTCAGAAGGGTCCACAAGAGCACTTTGTCGAGCTAGAAATCTGCTTTGAGCAATGAGTTGAGCCTGGCCACCTAATCTCCCTGACAGACAAACACTTGTTCTCCTGAAGAGGCTGTTGAGGATAGGAACTGAATCTGATGCTTTGCATCATGGAATAAGCTCATTATGTGAAGCATATAAAATATCTGGAACATATTAACATACATGACACACACACACAAGGTGGTTGTGTAGCTTCATTTGTATAGCTTGATACTTACTATAGCTTTACTTAATGCAAAGTTTGAAAACATTTTTTTCCAGGGAGCACAATAACACAGTAAATGTATGCCAACACTGTTATTTTCAGTCTCTCGAAATTATGGAAAAACAGAGAACTATCTTAGATGGGGGAGGGGGGGGGGTGTGTGAAAATAAACCAGTTCACAAAGGCAGGCAAAGGGAGATCTGTGTGGTTTGCAGAGAGAGCTGAGACAGGAATGCCGTGGCAAGAAAATGAGGTCAGTGTGTCATGGTCGTGGTTAGTCAACACACAGCGCTGTCCAGAACACAGAGCAGAGTGGAGCAGAAAGAAAATATTTCAAAGATTTTACATCAGTGCAACACCACTTTCGAGGACGCCTCACAAGCAAGGGCCAAAATTGTGTTCTTCTGTCTTCTAATGGCATTTGACAATGGTTTGGTTGTTTAAATAAAACTCAAGATCTGCACTGTACTGAGTGAAACATGCAAACATGACAATGCACCAGTACCTGCCAGCAAGTATGTATAATGTATTAGTATGCTGTACAACGATGTGTAACTCCCCTGGGTGTTTTGCTGCAGTTTGTATGGGATATACATATTCATCTCGATAGTATGTGAAGATGATGTATGTAGCATTGTTGTCATTAACATAAAACCAGTTGTACAGACTTACAGTTGAGAGGTCCTAATGAAAAGTTACGCCGGTGCTTTTATCACCTTGTTGCGCGTGGTTACAGGAATCACGTTGGTGATAAATTCATAAATTCACGTCGGTCATAAATTTCACACTAACATGTGCTTGTGCATATTTCATCTCAGCTAAAAAAACACATCTCTTTCTCCCCCTCTACCCTGGTGCGTGAGTTTGCACAGTCTCCCCCCGTGATAACGCACAGGAGTATCATCTTCGTTACGAACATCAAGGTACAGAGCTTCAAACTCCGTTTGAACAGGACATCTTCTTTTCAAAGCTAATGGGCAAAGTCAGTTTTTCCTACGAGTGACGCAAGGCGGCGACCATGCTAGCGTGAGCCGCTCATTACGGGGATAAGCGCTAAAGACTGGATGCTAATAGGTATCGAAAAGGTGGGGTGACTTGAGAGAGTGCCGGGGGCTGAACATGAAATTCTGGGCTATGAATTCTTTATGACAGGAGGTTCGATAAAGAGTTGCAAGGTTTGCGACAGTTGTGAGCCGTGTTGTTCCAGCGGTGCTGGTGGAGGTACTCCTCTGGGGACTCAAACACACACACACACACACACACACACACACACACACACACACACACACTAATACGCACACACACACACACACCTATGCACACACACAAACACAAACACACACACACACACATACAGTACACCTTCTGGCTAGCACTGCAGCAGGCAATGGAGCCTTTTTTAGTTTTTCCCCTCTATTTTTGCAGCACGGTCCCTGTAAGCGTGTGTCCTCGTCCTCCCTCTGGTTTAGGGGTTGTGCCCTGACACAGGCAGGCCAGTCCCCCCACCAACAATTGCTGTTATTAGCGATGCAGCCAGCTGAGCCCCAACGCGCAGAGACAGCCTAACCACAGGGACATGCATTCCTAACACCCTGAGTTAGAATTTGTGGAATGACTGAACCAACAATGAGTAATGCACGCCCTTTAAATATTACACTACGTTAATAATGGGCTTTAATTAAAATCTTTTGTTTCAGTTTTTTTTTTTTTTTTTTGATATGGAGAAAGTTCTATTCCATGTAAGTACATTTATATGGGGCACCACCACTGTGCCACAGTGGGTACGGAGACTGGAAGAGCCCCAAGGTGCTAATTAAGTTAATAATTAATCAGGTGAAAAAGAGAGAGATAGTATGGAATATGCGCGCAGATGACGAGCAGAAGGAGAAGTAGGTACTGATTACTCAGGACTGTAGAGTCAGAGAGGTTGAAATTAGAGTACGATACCAGTTTATTATTCCTTGTTAAACTATCCTACCAACCAGACAGCGAAATGACGGCTCAGTGAAATGCACTGAGAATAAAGGAGTGGAATGGAAACTGAGGAAGCAGATATGGTGGATCTTAGAGCTGGGCGTGGACGTCTGTCAGAAGAAGCAGGATGGTGGGCACTCGGTGGGCAGTAGCAGGCTGGCCGGCAGGCAAGGTCGAGGGGTACAGCTCGTCTCTGCAATGATCAAAGAAGAGTCGGGCAGTGGGGACGGGTCTGCGTCTGGGCTGAAGTCACTGGAGGAAGTGATGACGTCTATGCCCATGACATGGTGCTAGTGTTCACTTGACCTGTTTTCCCCTTGAGTGTCTGTGTTTTTCATGATTTCCATGAAGAAAAAACCTCTATGGACATGCCTGTCTCCCATTGTTTTTTCATGTGCCTTGCAGGGCAAATGTTGCATATGAGTGCACTTGTGTAATGCAGTGTTATTTTCTTCCATTATAGCTTAAGTTTCTAAAAAAGTTTCTAAAATTGTGAGTTTATACTGGGTCATGGCACCAACATTTGGCCTGTGCTGGTATAGACTCATCATCCAGATTTGCATTCCCAGACCTTGGATTTCCTCCAAAGCAAGATTGAACCTAGTCCTCACACAGTCACAATAGAGCCATTTATCTCCCTCATCATACAGCCACTCCTTAGTCACTGCAGAGCCACAATGGAGGCCCACTCTGCCTCATCTTGCGGTTGCTTCATCCTCTAAAAATGGTTGCTTATATATTAACTCAGAAATGCCCTAGTTCGTTGAATAGGGAAGATGCACTTTCTGACCTGCCTCAGCATGGGGCTTCAGTGTAGGTGGGAGAACCGCTGCTAGAAGCCGTACACATTCTCTGGTAACCTTTCTCCACGTCGTGCTTTTATGTTTTTCGTGATGTGGGTTTGATGCTCAGCCTGAGTAGCTGCCTTTCCCTGTTGGGGGTCTGGCAGCGTTTGCTGATGTGAAGATGCCACAGACGGCTCTCAAAGCTCTCAGACATTTCTCTCTGGATTCTCATCAATGGACATGTTTTTCTTTGCCCTCCCTTCTTTTGCTTTCGACTTCATATCACAAGCAAAAGTGTTTGTCAAAGCCAGTGAGTAGGACTTAGCACACACAGCCCAACCTTTTACTGAAAAATCAACATCAACAGGGAAATCATGTTCTCCTAGTCATTACATGGTTATTCACAAAACAAGTAAATCATTTGCCAATCATATTCGTATGAAATTATTTTATTACCAGTGTGCTAACATTAGCTTACTTGTGTCTGCTGTAGTCCAGTAGATCTGCAGAGTAGGTAATGTATCTGCAGCGTCTGTCTGTGGTCAGATATGCAGTTGGGCTGGCAACATTTAATCACACACATTAACAGGTTGCATTTCAGGTGCATTCGTTGACATGACATGAAATATGAAAGAAGTCACTTAATCATCACTTAATGTGCAACACTTTTCCAATAAAACATACATGGTGCACACGCACACACACACCACACACACACACACACACACACAAGCACACACACACACACACACACACACACACACACACACACACACACACACACACACACACACGCACATGCACGCACAAAAAGCATTTGTATAATATATGGCAATGAAACTTTCATAAAGCCCTACGTGTGAGACTTTTCAAAAATAGACACACGCATATTGGTTATATCTCACAGAATCTCGCAGAGCCTCTAAATCTGCAAGATAAAAAGCAGAGACTCCCTCAGACATGTGTGCCATGGATTCTCTGAGCGCTGTTTAGACGAGTCCGGTGGAATTATTCATGGCGAGGTAGCTGACATGTTGTGACACGTAGGGCTGTCTGCTGTGCTATCCATTGCAGGCTCTCTTGACAGTTTAAGTGGCTGATACATCTGCCAAGGACTATATAGAGGCAAGGCAAGGGCAAACAGCTGAGGGATAGAGAACTGTAAATCTGTGGAACTACGTGTAATTTAAGAGCCTGATCACTAACTCTATTTTGTACTGACACAAGCAAAGACAAGCACTCCGGCAAGCACTGTACCTACGTGCACTTGTAAACTTATAAAACCAGTTAAGGTGTGAACCATCGGATGTATGAGTGTGACCTGTGAACTCTTTGTTAATTAGTCCTGCCTGTTATCGTCACTGATCCAGTTTAATGCTGTTTCTGAGTATGTGTTGTTGAATTTGTTACAGATTGTCAGTGAATGTACGTTTTTTTTTATCTCTTCCTATAGGTAAGCCAACAATTGTGGATGTTGACATATATGTGAACAGTATAGGACCTGTTTCATCAATTGATATGGTGAGTGTTTCTCTCTCACTTTCTCTCTCTCACATGCACAGACAAACAGACAGGCAGACAGACAGACAAACACATATACACAATATAAATCAAAACAGTCTTTTTACACAGAAATCTCTTCTCATTTAACCCTGTTAAAAATGTGATGCACCATACTGAGAGAGTGTGCTTTCATGGCTCTCTGAGTTCACCACAAGGTCACATAGAGCCAGGAGTCACACACACACACACACACACACACACACACACACACACACACACACACACACACACACACACACACTGCATGGATGTCTGCTACAGCTCTGAGGAACTGAAGAACGCTCAGTCAGTTAATGAGGGGATATGTGTGGGCGTCTGGGCCGCTAACCAGTTGCTATTTCTCCGACCACCACCAAATTACATCTCCAGGGATACATGTAACAACTCCATAACTGCCTGTCAATGTCCCTAGATCTCTGTACTAATACATAATGCTACATGAAATATTGCATGTAAGTAGCACACAAAGACTAGTGTATACTGAAACAATTATTTTGCTAAATACCTTTTCACTGAATGTGTTCCTATCATACCTTTTTTTTTACCAAATACTTAGTTAACAAGTTATTAGAAATATGCATTATACCTTGTGAACCTGGCATGGTTTTTCAGTACTAGAAATATAAAATTTGTGGTCTGGCCATTGTTACTTAATAACTGCGGACAGGGGATGGACATAACTACTTCTAAAGAGAAATATATGTATATGTTCACATACTCTGCATGGCTTCATAGAACAATGAGATAGGGGAAATGGAAAATAATTAGTTGTTAGCATGAGTCTGGCATAACCGCGAGGCCTCATCTCTAACTCACGTTGGTCCCCCTGTGAAGCGTTCCGTCCTCGCGAGCGATGAAGTCACAGCCCCTTGTCAGGTCATGCCTGTCAATTTTGCCCCTTAGATCATCCGTTTCCACTTTCTGGAAGAGCGAGCAAGCAGGCTACCTGCGAATGAGGGAGGCTAGAAATCCACATTAATTATGCATAGGGACTACTTTGTTTGTATCGCAGGTCTTGTGTGGAGCTTTTTGTTCCATCCTAAAAGCTCATTGCCCAAAGTGGTACAGATTTACTTAGCAACCTGTGGCCTTAGCTGTTGCCTAAACTAGTTGAATGGAATGGATTCTTTGAGTTCCCGTGGTTACATAATATGTTTTTTTTTTTGTTAAAACACTTATTCGCCATTCAGTCTTGTTGGTTGTTGTTGTATGTACTTCAATGGGGGGTGGGGGTGGGGGCATTTACAGATAATGTCAAAAACCCTTCTGCCAAAATGTGGGTTACAATTGCAACTTGCTCACAAGCTCAGGGATTTTCGGAGTGTCACAGTCATGCCACTGTCATAGTATTGAAACGCACACTTTTCAAGCATTTTTAGACAAAAAGTACCACAGAAACACATGGTTTAGCCAACTGCTGCTAGATTTGTCGTTTTGAATCGATATTTCTTGCCTAACCAAAATGCTACCCTATCTTAGTAAGTTATAGCCAACAACTAAAGAGATTATCATCAAAGCAATGGCACTACAACATCCTGTACTCCTCAACATCAGCAAACCATGGTTAGGGCGAACAGAAGTGAAGTGAGTTAGGCTAATGTTACTTAACCTGTTTAAGGTTGCTAACATTCAGTGTCTTCTCATATCAAACAAATCCAGAGGAGACTGTCTGCTGATGTTAGGTTACCATTCAAATTTATTATAGGTTACAATTTGATTGGTTGGTCAACATGATTTGTTTGTCAATCAAAATGAAATTTCCGGTTCACTGACACTACTTAGGACATGGTTAAGAGCTCAGACTAAAGTTTACACCGATGCAACCATACATAACCTAGTTAGCCTACTGTAGCCTAACACTAAGGCACAACCAGATCATTTCCGCTATCGACAAACCAATCAAATCCATTGAAAATGATTCAGGAGTTATGTAGCCTATATACAGAACTATACTGGCGGTTGGTGGGAAGTGGGTTTTGTGACTCAGACAGGCTCGTACGGGGGGGGCATAAGTGACCTCCATGGCGGGCCAGGCCCCCCAATGCGCCATGACCGTCTTTGCATTTTCAAAGTTTTTTTGGTCTGATCTAGCCGAACCAGTTTGTCACTTATTGTGCAGATGGCTGATAGTTGTGGTCCTCTTCCTTAGGACTTTGAATTCCTTAGGACAGCAGCATTGTTATTCATTGCTGTAAAGCGCCTCATTGTGTCTTATTCTCTTTGTTCAAGTTAATATTCTCAGTGGAAGCTTCTAGAAACCCCAATAAGTATGCTGCATCCTTGCGGCATGACCCAAGTAAGGCATGAGAACCAGAGAGTCCACAGCCAACATAGTGCTGGGCTACAAAAAAAAGTGTAAAACATGTTGTTTTTTCCCCTCCATTTGATGAAAAAGGATTCTTGAATGAAGCACCAACCAGCACAGTTAGTACACTGTAGGCCATAGTCGTATAAATACTATAGCACTCAACATTTCAATAATTCACAGTAACCCTCTAAAAGCTTCTGTGAATAGGGGCATGATACAAAGTTGGGTTTGGGCAAGGGAAAATAGCAAAATGGCCTCATGATTGAATAAATCATGATGTCTAACTTTGTCATATGTCTATATATATTTTTAAATCTTGCTACAATCCATTTCTGTCACAAACATAGCAAAACAGTGTGTTGAGTTTGAATGCTCGTGTGATTTTGGAAAGCAGATTTTTTTTTTCCCTCCATTTTATTTTTCCTAAACAACCCTGGGTGCTTTTGTCAGTGTGGTTGATTGAACTGTGGAAGCTGACAGAGATACCATATAACCAAAGGGAATGTATGAACTTCAGACTAGTGACGCACAGACATGCACACAAACACAGCACAGATACACACACACACACTCACACTAAGACACACAAACATGCCTCTACATGTTCACTGTCTCTTTGGGAATACACTCAATGCTTCCCCATAATTAATATCACTTGCAGCTTTTTGCAGCCGGAAAAACACATTCTATGAAATGCCCCATGAATAATAGTTTGGCTGTTTCTCGTAGAGGTAGTGCATCTCATCTCATTTCTCTTTCTCCCTCTCTCTTGGATACATCTCTCTGTGTGTGTGATTTTTTTTAATCACAAGCAAATGTATAGGCTCTGGAGTCCCTGTGATGAGCTATAGCATTGCTTTGAATTAATGAATTATTCAATACATTCTGCATCGTCACTCTCTGAAAGAGTTGCTGCGGTGCCCCAAGGCATCAGATGTGTTGAAGGCAACATCTGTGTGTCACGCTATTGACACCCAAGACAGGAAGTTCAGCTGGAGAGTACCTCCGACAATCACCCTAATGAGTCTGAATGCACTCACGAGGGGTAAAAACAGCCCATGGTGGTGGAGAGCATTATGGCCTGGAAACGATTTGTTAAATGCCTGCATTTATCCACGAAAGATAATAATTATGTTCTTCATCAGTTGGGTAGAGAGAAGTTAAGCTTTGAATGTGTGAGTTAGGTGTCTGAAAAGAAGACCAGCGAAGTAGTGTGTGTGCTTTGAATGTTTCACCTGCCTCTCAGTAGATGTGCTTTTAATATTTTAGCTTTAGCTTCTTTTTTTTTTACCATTTTGCTAGTAAGGGATTTCCTTTGAAAGTCATCGTATTAATTTTGCCTATTAGTGCCTGGTAAGGTGTTTTGAATGTACTCATGAGTCATCGAAGCGGTGTTCAGAGTTAACACAATGCTGTCTGTTTCTCTCCCACTGCACAGCACAGATCGGCTCTGTTCAGTTAATCTGAAACCAATCCCTCCTGCACACTGTGGCCAGGGCGATGATGCATTACATTTAATAGTAATAATGAAATAGGATAAATTCAGTTTGTCACCATTCTGCATATTTGCATTCTGTCACGGACATTTTGGTCCAGGCACGGGGGCTGCTAGAGCTTCGTTGACATGGCGAGCTTTGGATGACAAATGTGTGTTCATCCCCCCTGAGCTGATTGTTCACCCTTGGCTTGGCATTACGTGCCATTTAAAGTAGTCATAACTCAACAATAGGGTTTTTATTTTCCCATAATTACTGGAGTCTGTGATTATGAAGGATGTTGAATATTGATTTTTTTTTATTTTTTTAAGGAGGATCAAAAAGGGTATCTGTTTAAATGCAGAGGCATGAACAAACACACGTTTCTTTCAATCATAATTTATTTAATTACGATATTATAAGTACTTTGTACTCTCTCGCAGCCTACGTTGTATTTTTACCAGACTGCCCAGAGCAAACACAATAAATTGAATGTGACACATTGCGTTCCTTTTTTTCCTCATTTCTGGCATCTCTTCTCTGACTAAAGTGCCAGATCTCATTGAGAGAAAGGTAGGAGACATGAAAGCAATAAAGAGACCATCTAAGTATCTGGAGCCCGTCAAGACAACTTTATATAACCCTTGAGTTTCCCTTATTCGTCTCCCAGACACCTTTAATGGTTCATAATTCAGATGGGTTTTATGTTTGACCATTTTTCATCAAAACTCTGTCGCCTAGCTCGCCCTACTCACGTCAGGAACAATTAATTCACGCTGTCATGTAGAGGTCTCAAGCTAAAGCGGAAGCAAACACACACACACACACACACACACACACACACACTCACACGCACACGCACACACACGCACACACACACACACACACACACACACACACACACACACACACACACACACACACACAGACAGACTTGGTTGATTAACCTTGAGCACTGCCCGTGCTCATTGTCAAAGGGTACACTGGAGGGGGGGAAAGGAAGGAGGGTGGGGCAGCTCAAGAGAATGTTAGAGCGAGTGAGACTGTGAGAACTACCTGAGCCCTAAATGACCTCTGAATCACGCAGTAAAAAAACACTCCCAGACCTAAATACCAATCATTAAATACTCAATGGCCTTGGCAATGTCCAGATAAGAGTGTTTATTCAGGCTTCACATCATTTCAGTTAGCACATCCATTGGCAAAATACCTTTAAAGTAATAATAATAATAATTGGTTTGTTGGAACTATGCTAAACCACCCTGAACTGCATGCTGTGTAGGGCTGGTAGATGGCTGTAACCCACTGAGGATAAACTGGGAATAGACTCTCATGGAGTGTGCACTGCTTTGTGACTCAGACAGCTTTCTCTCGTGTCTCTGCTGGTTGCCTCAAAGAGCTGATCTGTAATTGAAAGTAGTTTCCGGCATACGGTTTAACTCTGTCCCAAGACTGGCCACTGCTATTGGATAACACCAGATGAAAAGTCTCTTTGACACCAGAACTAAGATGTTCTGCCCATAGAGTCACTTTTGTTAGCGATCCGACATGCATTTATGGAGATGTTTACAGCAACTGGATTTAAATATTTAAATCAAATAACAGTTAATCATTTATGTTCTGTCCTTTTTTCCTGCCAAAACGCAAAGTTTTAGTTATTTACAGTAAGTGGACTTAAATGCTTCAATTAAATAGAATAAATAACATATCAGTTAATCATTTATGTTATAGCTACCCTTTGAGTCTTCTCTGTCCTTTTTTCCTGCCAAACGGAAAAATGTTGCAGCATTTGTCCCAAACGTTTGACCTTTTAATCAACGTATTTATGAGAGCCCTGTCTTCCTTGATTGCAGTTGGACTTGCGGTGCAATAATGCACTCTGCAGCTCCGTGATTCACTCTCGTGTCTACCGCTAAAGGTCAGGGCTACTAAGTGAGCACTCTTGTGGGCATCTGGTCTCTAATTGGAGTCGTATGATGCACTTCTCTGTCACATGTTAGCCAGGAGAGTTCGGAAAAGGTCAGGCTGCAGTCAAACCTGAGGACAGAAGAGCTGGATGTTTTTTCTTTCGAATATGTTTTCAAGGTTCTTAGCACTTGTTGTATGCTACTTTATGTATCCACGTTGTACATGTTGGCACTCTGAGATTCTTCTGAATGAAGAGTGCGTTACAAATAAAATGAATTATTATTATAATTATATATATTACTTGCACACCAAGGCTCCTTTGTTGATACAAAGGTGCCTTCTTTCTTAGAAAGGGTTCGAGGTATAGGGGGAAACCAGGTTGCAATAACTTGGCAAGTGATTACTTTCATTTTAACATATATGCAACATACACCTCGCATACACCCCATGTACTTCACTACTTCAAGCACTAACATCTCCGTGATAATTGTAACATGCCCGTTTTAAGGGGTAAAGTAAGAGTTACAGACGTGCAGCATTCAACCCTAAATAGTAGAGGATGAGGGATTCTCTGTGCATTTATTTCTTTCTTTTTTGTCTCTGTCCCCTTGTAGCAACTGTACGGTTTATTTTTTATTATAGTTTTATTAAATGCTCTTGTGGTTTAGCTAGCAGGGCTTAGTCATGGAAAGCTCCTGCAGATGAATATAAGGCTGCATGGTACAGTAATTCAAAAGGCCAACTGTTATTAAAAAAGATTCTCTCGGTTGTCTGATTCTAATGGTAATATGTATTCCTGAATGCCCATGTATGTTTTTCTAGTGGTGCCTAAAAGGTGTGTAACCACATGAAATGCTTTGTCTTTGGTTACAGGAGTACCAAATTGACATTATATTCGCTCAGGCATGGACAGACACACGCTTGAGGTACAACAGCAGTATAAAACTGTTGACCCTCACCAGCAACATGGTTGGACTCATATGGATACCGGACACCATCTTCCGCAACTCCAAACGCGCTGAAGCTCACTATGTCACCACTCCGAATCAACTCCTGCGGATTTCAAATGAGGGAAGGATACTGTATACTTTGAGGTAAATATAACTGGGTCATTTCCTGAACAAGATAGCTGACAGCAGCCCCTTGACCGTATCTGGTTTTGTATTTTCATTGGTTTTGGAGAGCTGGCTTCATAAAAGAGCTTCTTTAAAAATCTTTACTGTGTCTATGGGGATGGTTCCCAGTGGTAATAACTACCAAAAGCAGCAGCTTGTGCCTCTACTGTTTATGAAATGAGTCTCTATTAAATGTATGAACCTTTCTCTTGATATACATCACAAAAAAAATAAAAGAGTACAATATAGAATAGTCATAGACTGTGCTGAAATCTCACAGTGATACAGACCTATTGGCACAAATGAAAAGCAAGTAAGAAGAGTCGGTTCGGGCCAGGTCCCCACTGTGTTAAAGTGATGTCTGCACTTCTTCCCCGGTACAAGGCGTAAAAGCCTAATTTGTTATGAATGCAAGCAGGCAAATCCCAGTGACCGGGTGAGCCACTGCTCATTTCTGAGGCGGGTTTCAGCACAAATGCAAAGCTACAATGAACCAGGGTTGCGGGCATGCAGACATGTCAGCTTCAATCTCCATTCATCCCGCCGTATCCGAGCTAAGCCACGGCAAACACGACTGACATTTTCTCAGGACTCAGAGGAAACGATGGAACGAGTTGGAGGAAGATGAGGAAGAAGAGGTGGTTGCGGTGGAGGGGAACTGGGGCACATTTTTGACTGATTCTGGGGCACGGGGAGCATGGGCCGACCTATATACTTTGAGGGACTGAGAGGGCTGGTCCCCAAGCTGTTTCCTGTGGCTGAGGGAGTTTAACCAATTTGCAGGACACTGCTTGACATGGAACCGACTGACCTGCTGTAGCCGGGCCGGCACCATTTCACCACCCAGAGTCCTCCTTCTGATACCCAGTGCTGAGACCGTTTACATTGTGATAAGTCATTTCTCATAAGTGACTCAAAACTCAAAACTCCTGCATCTCAAGGTAGAGGCTAATTCGGCTGGTGCCTACCCTTTAAAACGGTTTTATATAATTGTTTAATTATTTAGCCCTAAAATGAAAGGAGCCTCACTTATGTAGTCTCTGTAAAATAGACTTCAAATATGAGAAAAGAGCACCAGCTACAAAACAACAGCAAAGCATAACAATGTTGCCAAAGCAGACTCACCTGCTATGTCTCCAACAAAAAGGTAAGCCTGGTTGCTAGGGATTAGCAACAGTCGCTGTGCTGATCGATAGCACACACCCTGTTCTAAGCGGATGTAATTCTGGCCAGAGCCCTTCGCTTTGCTGCTAATTAGCTGTGGCGAGGGAAAGCAAAGGCAGGGCAAGGCAAGGCCCCTTGAGCTGGGGGGGCTTTTAATCTGTATACCCCGAGGCAGAGCTCACCACACCAAACAGTGTGCCGCGGCACCGACTTTAACTCAAGACTCTTTCACTCTCTGTTCTGCAGGATGACCATCAATGCGGAATGCCAGCTGCAGCTGCACAACTTCCCCATGGACGAGCACTCCTGCCCCCTCAGCTTCTCCAGCTGTGAGTAGCCAAGCGAAACGGATCCGAGAGCAGTTTCTTTTTTAACAGCAGGGACTTAATGTGGGGATTGCAGGTGGTGAACCTGAAAGTGGATCAGTGCGGTAGCCTATTGTGCACTTTTGACTGAGTTTAGTAGCAAAAAAAAAAAAAAATCTTTATATTTTGCTTTATTTTCCAGGAGTTGGGTCTGTGGTAATGTTCCACGTGTCTGGTTTTCAAATATGTCTCAGTCATGTTATTTGTCAGGGCTATTGAATGTATCCCAGAAGACAGCTCAGCCATGGCCATTGTTAACATACAAGCCTCTCAGGTATAGGAGTGGAGGAGAAATCTAAAAAACACAGTGCTTTAATGGTGCCTGGGAGTGTAGTTATGGGAAGTGAATCTGATATCTCCACCACAAAGAGAAACAGGAATCATTGCTTTAGGGTTTTAAGCTGTGGAGATGGTTACAAACACAACTGGAATATGAATACATAATAATAAACAATGTAATCTGCTGACTGACCATGAGGCGATGAATTGCTTTCAGTTATGTCCAGTTTGAATTAAGACAGTTAACTTTCTGTTTGACTGGCTGCTGGTAAGGTATCCTCATGATAAACGTTTTTATTGCCTGCAATCCAGGGCACTTAGCCTACTTCTTCTGTTTTGCACAACTGTACAGCCTGCTTTACTAGCTGCAGTTATAACCTACCATCCTGCCATGTTATGTCCTTTGTACCAATTCCAGCAATGACTATTTATTTTTAGAGACTCATTCGGTAAACTAGGATTGTGGGTGGTACCACTGATATCAAAGCAGGAAGCCTGACTGGTTTTACAGCCTCTGCAGCTGTAGAGAAAATATGTTGGCTGTTCTGGGACCAGCCTTTTTGTTGCTCTTGAAAGACCTGCAATCTAGCTTAAGGTTACTGCTGGTGAAGTGGACCCCAAGTGAATATATTTGGCTGATTTCCACCTTGTGTTGTTTCTCTCCTTTTTCTGATGTAACAAAGCATCATTTTGACTGAATGTTTTTTTTCTCTTTGCTTTCTTTCTTTGAAGGAGTTTTGATGCAATGTTGTGGGTGGCTAAAGTAGAATCATGTTTGGAAGACTTACTGTTTTTATTTGGCTGTTTTCACTGCTTCTATAATTGCGGAGTGCAGCAGATCTGGAAACAGTGTTTCACACGTCTTGGCTCTTTGTCTAATTTAAAGGTGCAGTGTTTAGGATTTAGTGGCATCAA
Organism: Clupea harengus; assembly: GCF_900700415.2. Taxonomy (NCBI): domain Eukaryota; kingdom Metazoa; phylum Chordata; class Actinopteri; order Clupeiformes; family Clupeidae; genus Clupea; species Clupea harengus. The sequence goes on from NC_045172.1 coordinate 16,226,036, forward strand.
GCGGTGAGGTTGCAGATTACAGTCAACAAAATACCCCTCACCCCTCCCTTTCCAAGGTATACGTGTCTGTCAGGTGCCAGCAGCTACTTCCAAAATGATCATTGTCATCGTCTATGACCACATCGAGTAGCCATTATATGTCAAGTGATGAGGTTACTTTATACAGAAATTCAGAAATTGTATTCTGGCTGACACGAGCTCCAAAGATCTTTTGTTTAACATTACACTTTTCTTGGCAATAATTTTCAGCAGCTGTGGGCTGATCTTTGTTACGTCACTGGGTCTTTTGGGTCTTTTGGGTCCAGATATTAAAGATAAATTCCAATTTTGGTGCATGAATGTAAAATTACCATCCTGGTAGCAATTAGATATTTTTCAACACAGGGGAAAATGTTACTTGTGTTGGTAGCTATATTGTAGCTGAAGCTATCATACAAAAAATTGCCTTTAGATTGGTAAATCAAACCTGTCCAGTAGAAAACAGGCAACTTCGGTATCACTCTGAAAACATTGGTCCCTCATCAGTGATTTCCATCTGGGAAAGGCCACACCAATGTTTATCTTTTGTTTTCTATCCAATGTTTTCCATTTGTCCCGATTTTGTTTTGCTTTATGTTTTCGCTTCTTTTACAACTGAGATCACGTTCCTTTGCTTGTTCTTGTGCTAAATAATAAGCATGAACCTCCATTTGTCTAAAAATGGGTTCTCAAACCTCTCACAACACAAAATGGGTAGCCAGCACAAGCAACCACTGATTCCTCTTCTCTCTTCTTCTTTGTTTTCCAACCAGCACCACCAAATTCAAGCTGTCACTTCAGCGTAGAAATGTGAAAGGTCCTGTCTAGAGACAGTGTTCTGGGCTACTGTAGAAACATGGTGGTGCAACACATGGTGCCATCCGTAGAAGACAACCCTAAGCTAACGAAAACAGGTGACAGGTGATTGTAAACTAATCGTAATAAAAACACAATTATGAATACTGTATTCCATCCTAATAGATAATAATAAATAATAATAATTAATTTAATTTATAACACACTCTATATTCACATGAATCTCAGAGTGCCACAGTGAGAACATAGTTAAAAAACATGGTAGATCCCCCTTAACCCTACACAACACACCTTTAAGATTGTGGGTGTTGATGTTCCCATCAGACATGGGTGGTTTGCACTGGGAGACATGGCTTGGTCAGGGTAGGCCATATGTTCAGTCAGTATCTTTGTGACAACATAAATTGATTAAAGGTGGAGCCTGTTATTTTGTCCGAAAACAAATTTCGTTGACTGGGAATTGAACCCATGTAGACTGCTTGAAGGGAACAATACTATTCACTATACCAACCTGGGCATGAACCAAAAGGGGGCGCGAACTATTAATGAACTCTGTTTTACTAATACATTGTTAATCACCAACCTGTGAAGGGTGCAGTGCGTGGGAAAAAGAGTGATTTTCTTTTCCTTTCTTTTTTTTGGAGTGGTCTTGAAATGCTAATCACAATCTCAAGTGCATTTTTGAATAAGCAGTCTTCCAAATCATCTGCATACTCAGTGCTGATATGCACTTATGCAGCCAGTCCAAAAAATGAGGTCTTCTCATTAATAAAATCCACCAAAGCTAGTCCAGGGGAAGAAAATGAATGTATTTATTCAGCTGTCTGATACCCAAATGTTCAAGGTGAAATAAGCTTGATTCAGCTCTTCCTCTTTTGATATGGAAAGGAGAAATGATGATGTGAACTCGTAAATAGAGAACTCTCCTATTTGGTCGACCAAACTTTTAATCGATTCAGGGCACCGAGTCTTCACTCTTTTAGGGTAAAAAGGCCTGTCTCACCTCTTATCTGGCAAAAGGGATGATGCCTTCAACATACCTAGTATTAAAAGGTAAACACCTCTGAGTCTGGCTGAAGGGCACAGAGCGAAATGTCGGATATATACACATATGTGGCACTTAACTTGCTTTTGTGCTTAAACGTTGCTAAACAAAATAGCTTCGTTTTCAGATCAAAGGATTGATTCGCTCAGTTATAGTTCCATTCTTGCAGTAAGACTGCAAAGCTGTCAAAGGATGACTGATTCACGCTGTGATCTAGCATTGGACCACTCCTGCGTTCCCATGGAGATAGATGTTTACTTATTTATTTATTTCACCCTGCCTTTGATTAAATGAAATTCGCCTCTCTTTGTTCATGGGATAAAACCTATGAAATTAGATTACACCAGACAATGAGCAGCATGCTCGAATCGTTCAAATGTGCTGTACAGTATCAGTCCACTGAGTCAAAGGAGGAAGGACCTTCAGGGAACACAGAGTAAAGAAAATTGTATGTATGCTGAAAGGGCACACATAAAGAAATGATTTAGCAAATAATCAAATAAAGAAAGAGAAAAAAATCTCAAAACCACAGGTTTTATCCCTGCCTTCTGAGCATATATTTGATACATGTTGACTGAATGCCAAAGTCTAGTGAGCTTGTAAGCCTTTCCCTGTGGACAAATCTGCCACCACATTTGTTTGTGTTTTGCTAATTAATTGAATAAGTGAAAATGTCACTTTTGAATTGTGTCCACTGGTAAGAGTATTGACAAAGATGCACAAATGAATGCCCTTATTAATTATTTCATTATTTATCTTAAATAATTATTATCTTATTAAATAATTATTTCATTATTAAACAGATGGCCATGCATTGGCACAACAGTGACTGATTAGCAAAACTAAGCAGATGCAATCTGTTAGGCAAAGGCCTTGAAATAATACAAGATTTTATAATTGAATTCAAGTTTGATTTACAGTAAAGCTCATAATCTGGTCATATATACTATTTTAGCTTTCATAAACCTTACTGTAATATGAGTAGGGAAGTATTACAGTTTTTTCCAATCATTTTAGTTCTTGTACCTATACCATGGATACTTTTCCCAAACACTTAACACAGTGTCCTTTACAGACACACACCTCTGCATATCAGTTAACTTTTGGTGCAAAATGCAATACAACAACCACACCACAATCAATTCTGCCGTAACTTTAACACATGTTCCCTCTCAGAGTAGAATGACCTAAAAAACACTAACAACTTGAAGCATTGCTAATTGCAGCTATAAAATGTTGCTGTGTCCTCCAGTTTAGCATAGATTACTGTAGTGTTGCATTAAAAAAAGAGAAAAAACACGCACAGACAAACACTTCTTTGGACTACAGTAATAAAGTTTTTAAAATGCTGCAATATGTTTCATTACAGCCATATGCTAGAATTGCATGTGTTACTGCACTATATAGGCTTACTACATTACAACAAAAAGGCATGAATATGCTGCATATTTACTGCAGTATTTCCAATGCAGTAAATTACATACATCAACACAAGATACAGTCTACCAAAGTACTGTAATACCACTAGATATCTGCTGTAGCCCTACAGTAATGCTGATCCATTCTGTCCTCTGCATTTGGTGTCAAACTTTTACATGTTTGAACTTCGCATTTACGGTAACATTCTTCTCTGCATTGCATCTTGGAAATACGTCAATCCAAGCCAAGTATCTGAAGACAGTGTTCATATGTCGGTTTGCCTCTCACAATAGATGTCAAAATTGAGTGTGGCAAATTTACTGTAATTACTGTAAATTGAAGAATTGCATTCTTCAATCACTGTCTTTCACTGATAGCCTATGACTTACATAAAGAGCAGTACTGTAATAGTGGAAACAACTTTTCAGGAACAGTTACATCTATGTTTGCCTTCTATAGACTCTATTACTATTAGAGATAGTGAGAAGTCTGCAAGCCAAAACAAACTAAATAATCTAAAAAAACTTTCTGCTAAATTAAGAATACTTTTTCTTACAGTTTTTTCCAATCATTTTAGTTCTTGTACCTATACCATGGATACTTTTCCCAAACACTTAACACAGTGGGCTTTACAGACACACACCTCTGCATATCAGTTAACTTTTGGTGCAAAATGCAGTACAACAACCACACCACAATCACTTCTGCCGTAACTTTAACACATGTTCCCTCTCAGAGTAGAATGACCTAAAAAACACTAACAACTTGAAGCATTGCTAATTGCATCTATAATGTTGCTGTGTCCTCTAGTTTAGCATAGATTACTGTAGTGTTGCATTAAAAAAGGAGAAAAAACACACACAGACAAACACTTCTTTGGACTACAGTAATAAAGTTTGTAATATGACAGTAAACAAATAATTCTAAAATGCTGCAATATGTTTCATTACAGCCATATGCTAGAATTGCATGTGTTATATAGGCTTACTACATTACAACAAAAAGGCATGAATATGCTACGTATTTACTGCAGTATTTCCAATGCAGTAAATTACATACATCAACACAAGATACAGTCTACCAAAGTACTGTAATACCACTAGAAGTCTGATGTAGCCCTACAGTAATGCTGATCCATTCTGTCCTCTGCATTTGGTGTCAAACTTTTACATGTTTGAACTTCGCATTTACGGTAACATTTTCCTCTGCATTGCATCTTGGAAATATGTCAATCCAAGCCAAGTATCTGAAGACAGTGTTGATATGTCGGTTTGCCTCTCACAATAGATGTCAAAATTGAGTGTGGCAAATTTACTGTATTTACTGTAAATTGAAGAATTGCATTCTTCAATCACTGTCTTTCACTGATAGCCTATGACTTACATAAAGAGCAGTACTGTAATAGTGGAAACAACTTTTCAGGAATAGTTACATCTATGTTTGCCTTCTATACACTCTATTACTATTAGAGATAGTGTGAAGTCTGCAAGCCAAAACAAACTAAATAATCTAAATAAACTTTCTGCTAAATTAAGAATACTTTTTCTTATTCAAGCATATCATTTAATTTGTCTGTCTAAACAAAGCATCTTTCCATCTACAGTGATCTAAATTACTGTAAGTAAGGTTTTGAACTGAAAGTTAACTGTTCTGAACAGAGTATCTAAACATTGGCAAAAAATGCTGTAGTTCCAAAGTGTTTTGCTGGTAGTGAACATTGAATGGAACAGGTATCCATGAATTTTGGAAGAAGGTGTCATTGCCAGCATTTGTATCTAAGCATAGGGGCAAGTATCCACAGTTTGGTTCACATGGTCTACTGGTGTGCTCGATGTGTCAAGTGTTTTGGGAATGTGAACATGGTATAGGTACAAGAACTAAAATGATTGGAAAAAACTGTAAGCAATACAACTGAAAACAAAGACATTTCAGATTCCTTTTTCATAAAAAATGATGACCTTTCGTTATTCTTTCCAACAGCACATAGCATATTGTGTACGGAATGTTGACAATGGCTTGACTTTTGCCCTCACTTGAGATGAATTATCTATCATTATAAACCGTGACTCTTTTCAAAACAGTGCAGAACAAGAAGCACAGGGCAAGACCTTGTTGTGCATTAAATGAAAATGAACTTGAAAATGAACTGCCATAACATGATACCGACTACTAAATACTCACTTGTTATGCATCACAAACTCTTCAAACATATTACTTCCCAACCCCAGTGTCATAATTATGACATTTAAACTGTTAGCAAAGCGTATATTTTGGCACTGATACCTGCACATAAGTGTTCATGACTACTGAAAATTAATGTTCAGCTGTTAAACAGACAGAGTGTTGAGTCCAGAGTTACTGGTGAGAACACAAACAAAACCACCCACACAATCTCTCTCTCTCTCGCTCTGACACACACACACACCTGCAGCTAAGAGAGAGCAGAGAACAAGCCGCTACTGTCGATACGCACACACACACACCAACACACACCTGCAGCTAAAACATGCAGAGAGCAAGCCGCTAGTGTAGATGCACACACACACACACACACACACACACACACACACACACACACACACACACACACACACACACACACACACACCTACAGGAAAACAGTCGTCACCCAGGGAGTACAATGGCAGAAGTCAGTTACTGTATGTGGTCACAGTGCAGCATACAGCACCAAGCAGAGTGGGTAGAGTGTGTGTGCATGTGTGTGTGTGTGTGTGTGTGTGTGTGTGTGTGTGTGTGTGTGTGTGTGTGTGTGTGTGTGTGTGAGTGTGTGTGTGTGAAAGAGTGAGAGAGAGAGAGAGATAAAGAGAGGAAGGGGGTATGTGGGAGAGACAAAAAAACCTAACTTGTCAGTCATCATAGAAAATATGCCACAGTATACTCACAAAGGCACAATGCATATTTAGCACCTAATGAAGCTCAATGCCAGGGAATGCCTGCCTCAGTGGCTCAACATGAACATGTCCACTACACTGTAGTGAGAGGGGGAGGGATTGGGAGAGTAGGAGGAAGGGAGACTGGGGGGGAGGGAGGGAAAGAAAGAAAGAGAGTGAGACAGATACAGCAGAGACAGAGATACAGGGGGGGAGAGAATGAGTGAAAGAGTGACAGATAGAGGAGGAGGAAGAGAGAGGAACAAACAGACAGACAGATAGAGAAGGAGAAAGAGAGAGAGCGAGAAAGAAAGACAGACAGATAGTAAAGGAGAGAGAGAGATAGTGAAGAGAGATAGTGAAGGAGAGAGAGAGTGAAGGAGAGAGAGAGAGATAGTGAAGGAGAGAGAGAGATAGTGAAAGAGAGAGATAGTGAAGGAGAGAGAGAGAGAGAGTAAGACAGACAGATAGTGAAAGAGAGAGATAGTGAAGGAGAGAGAGAGATAGTGAAAGAGAGAGAGAGATAGTGAAAGAGAGAGAGAGATAGTGAGGGAGAGGGAGAGAGACAGATAGTGAAGGAGAGAGAGAGAGAGAGTAAGACAGACAGATAGTGAAAGAGAGAGATAGTGAAGGAGAGAGAGAGATAGTGAAAGAGAGAGAGAGATAGTGAAAGAGAGAGAGAGATAGTGAAGGAGAGGGAGAGAGACAGATAGTGAAGGAGAGAGAGAGAGATAGTGAAGGAGAGAGGGAGAGAGATAGTAAAGGACAGAGAGAGAGAGAGAGATAGTGAAGGAGAGGGAGAGAGAGAGAGAGAGAGAGACTGATCATTATTGTGAGATGTGCAGGCAGAGGGGAGGCTGTGAGGGAGGTTGCCTGTGTGTTATGGAGAAATCCCAGCTGAACGCAGCCCCAGCAGCGGTGCAGAGAAATGGGGGCTAAAGGTCCACAATCACTGCGAGGCGAAGCCCAGGGCTATCCTCAGCCACATGGTGATGGGGAAGCCAAAGCTGCCTTGATGGAGTGTACAGCCAGGGAGCCGCACACTGCAGCCTGACGTCACTATACCGGCTACCTGTACGACAAATCAGCAACCTAAGAAATCAATATTAGGTGGTCAATATCAGGTAAAGGCATCTAATCCCTTCACTATCTGACCAACCAAAACGGCACGTTTAAAATGATTTCTCACAGACAAAAAAAAGAAGCAAAGTGGAAAGAAAAACCTGAATTGTTGGCTTCTTCTTGCTGCTTTGTCTGAGAGTGCAGGAAAGAACAGCAGGTCAGGTGCCTTCCATAGCGCCTGTCAAGGTGAGCAGGAGGAGAAATATCTGCAACATGCAACATGCAGGACACAGACCACTTCAAGTTGAGGATAGCAGGCAACCCATTACTAAGAATCTCAGAAAGAGAGAGAGACAGAGAGACAGAGAGAGAGCAAGAGAGACTCCAGTCTTTATATGTGGATATAATAGAAAGTGTGTGGGAGGTTAGAGAGATGTAATTGGTCTTTACTGTGTCTACAGTATCAAAGATATGCCATGTGTCTGTCGGGCTCCAAGACAAAACTGGAACCACTGCGTACAGCGCAACATAAATCAGCAGTCGTGACAGCCGGTGGACATAGAACTATTAGTGAATTCAAATGACGATTGCATAACTGTGTTTAAAACCAACTGGAGGCTGACTTGAAGTTTTGTATTGTAGGTGCAGTTATCAAGAGAGGGTGGGGTGTTTGTTTCTATCTTTGCAGTGTTGCAGTGACTGAGTGAGAAAAAGACTGTATGTAGGCCAGCCGCTTAGTTTATTCGAATAGACAGAGATGAACTGATTGACTCTCCCCCTGTTACCTTAGTATGTCATTTGCCAAATCATCAGCTGTGTGTGTGTGTGTATGTGTGTGTGTGTGTGTGTGTGTGTGTGTGTGTGTGTGTGTGTGAGTGGGTAAGTGTCGCTAACAACAAAGTACAGTGTGAGCACCACAGGCTGATTTGTCACACTTCACTTGAGCCTATTAGCAGTCATGGCCCAAGAGATAGGTTTGACTGAGTAATGAACCTCTCAACATGACATGTCAGGCCACTCTGCTCCCACATTAAACATTACACATGAAACATCACAGCTTATTTAATGATGAACAAGTCAACGGCATGCTAGTTAGCCACATAGCTATCAGCTAGCGTTTAGCTCTGCTGGTTATGATTAATTGACATTTTGGATTACACCATTTCAACATGAAGAGATGCTTTAGGGGACGATTTCAGATGACAGTTACAAAACATCTGTGTGAGCACCCGTGATTGTTTTTTTTTTTTTTTTCATTCATTACATTTTTTATTGTAATTTATATCTCTATTTTCATTGGCCCCTTTTATTAATTTCCCTGCAGTGCATGATAAATGGTGCTCTCCTTAAACTCATGAGCTTTTGACGCTGGGTCATCTTTCATTAGTTGGTTGCTGGGGGGGTCACTGGATCACCCGTCTCTGTAATTACAGACGGTTACCCTCAAGATGAGGTGATTTACAAATGGAAGAAGAACCCGATTGAGCTCGCCGACCAGAAGAACTGGCGCCTCTACCAGTTTGCTTTCACGGGCCTCAGGAACACATCCGACATCATGACGACGACAGCAGGTACATCTAATACATGTTTGCTGGTTTTAATTATCCTAGCTTTATCAGTATACTGTCATGTCAATTGAAAACTCACGTTTGGTAGTGTTCTATGTTCCTGTGTTTGAAATTTGTTATAGCAAGTTGAGAGTTATTTGTTCAATCAATATAAATGTAAGAATTTGCCATAAATGACACAATTCCTTATTTTATTGTTCATTTTCATTTCCGAGTCCAAGAATACACTTCTGGGTTACATGTTCTGTACTCCTGTCAAAATATCCTCATATAAGTAAACTAACTTATGATTACAGGTTAAAATAAATAAATATTTAAGTAATTAATAATAAATATGTCTCTTCACTCGTATATCTATAATGTCACGTCAGTATCCTTAAGTGCAAGGCATTCATGATTCTGTCCCAATTACTTTACATATACCTCTACCAGTCAGAACTCCTTGGGTCTGTAAGACAATTTGTTTGACACATCGACCAAACCCAAAATGATAGGACACAACTGTGAGAATAATAACAACTGTCATAGCCACTCCGGAAAAACCCGCTTTCCTGTGAACTCCCATCAGTTTGATGTGAATGGTCTTCAGGCCCCTCACCACTGTAGCCAGGCGACAGCAGGTTGTACATCTGCTGTCTGGAAAGCAAGTCGAGCCTCCAGCCAGCTAATTGCTAAGCGAATCAGCTACCGCCAACCACAGGCAAAAAAGCCTGTTCCAGAAGCATCTGTAGAGAGTTTGGCATATTCATTCCGGTGGATGGAATTTGAATAATTGCACCAACCTAGCATACAAACTGATCTGGATTCAGTTGAAATGTCAATAATGTCATGTCTTAATGCACCAACCTAGGATACAAACTGATCTGGATTCAGTTGAAATGTCAATAATGTCATGTCTTAATCCACCAACCTAGCATACACAATGATCTGGATTCAGTTGAAATGTCAATAATGTCATGTCATGTTGACCTGCATACACCACTATTTGTTGCAGAGTAAAGTATGATAAGACAGTATGGTAACTGGCATGTTTAAGCATCAGTCGTGGCTTATTCCTACTTTTGATGTCACTGATGGACATTCTAGTATTTTGTATTTTGTATTTTATAATGTGCAGTTAATGCATTTTAGAGAAATGATGAACCTTTTTGAAAAGTAATTAATGTTGGACAAGTGACATATTCAAATCCCTTAGTGCATATATGCAAATAGAACATAGAAATTGAATTTGAAATGAAACACACACATTATCATTTAAAAGTGGTCATGGTAACACACCAATCTAGAAAATCATCCCTTTCTTTGTCTCTTGAGAAATATTTCAATTGCTCCTCCAATAAGCACAGTCTCTGAAGGACTTCTCTAATACATTTTAATGTGTTCACAACACCTTCCAAAATTAATGAAGTTTTTAAAGTGCTCACGATTGCATTATGTATTAATCTACCCAGAGGTATAATTAGCCCGTGTTAACCTTATTTTCAAGTAGCATACTCTATGCGACATTGACAGAGTGTTTGTTATGGCTCACTTTCTGAACTCTCTTGCTCACTCACTCTCGTAAACCCCCTAATCCACATCTGAACCTTAAAGTTCAAAGGCAGCTTTACACTGTGGTGTTAGTGTAGAGTGGATGTTGAGGAGCCAGACCTAGATTTGCGTGCAAGACATTATTTTGGGGAGGGAAGGAGGGAGGGAGGAAAGGAGGAAGTCTGACTTTCAGCGAGCTCTTCTGCATCATCATTATGTCTGGATCTAAAAATATCCGTAATTATTTTGCATTTCTCTGACTTCTGATGAGACAGATTCTGTACATCTGCATTGTTTCATCTTGTTTCTCTCCATACCATGTGTATAGTAATCATGACAGTTTTGTATGGTAAGTGAAGCTCTTTGTACTGTATGTACAGTGTGGAGGAACAGAGTGCACTCTCATTTCAAGTTGTCTGGCTTGTTCTTAGGCCTTAATCCGCTTTATACTGGACATGGAATGTATGTTTGTACATGGAATTACTAAAGAGTGATAGAAGAAGCACACTGTCAATCACAGCAGCGAGGAAGAGGAAATAATAGGGCTCTGTGAAGCTTGGTGACATATGGGAACCCTTATTTGAGGTTTTGAGTCGATACATTTAGGTTAAAGTTCTAGCTTTGTGCTTATTCAACAACATTCGCTCATGCCTTGACAAACCACTGAATGCTGACGGAAATAGTGATATTTGGTTCCCCAGAAAAGTAGAACACTGAGAGCATAGATCTGGACCACTTGTCACCCATTTAAAATAGCCTTCATCTGTCAGTTTACATACATGAGATGACGATTACACGTAAACATGAATTTCATGAAATTCTGCTCTTCATTTCAGCAGCATCTCTTCTGGTTAAGTCAGTATTGCTGTGATTTCAGGGGTTCCCCAAAATATCTTAGATGCTTCAGTATGACAGTCAGTTCAGCAAAGGACACTTTAATTCTTTATTATCCATGTTTAATGAGAGGCTTTCTTGTGGAGTTAGTTATTATTCATCTTTGGGAAATGTGTATTGAATTTGTTTTACAATGCTAGTACAAAAAATGAAATATGAACACCAGTCAACCAGTATGTCCTTCAACTAAGTTTAGCATTACATTAGGCTGGTTATTTAATCATTTCACCAGCTGGCATTTGAAAAGACATAACATATTGCCTTGAAAAATACCTCAAAAATACCCCTGTAAGTCTGTTGTCTTAATAAATCAGGCCTTGTGCCTGTCTTTTCGAGTCATTGAAGAATTCAGCGCTTCCCTTCTCTGTCCTGCTCTTCCCGTGCTGTGTCCAGGCGATTATGTGGTGATGACAGTCTACTTTGATCTGAGTCGACGCATGGGCTACTTCACCATCCAGACCTACATTCCCTGCATCCTAACCGTAGTCCTCTCTTGGGTGTCTTTCTGGATCAATAAAGACGCTGCTCCTGCTAGGACAGCCCTGGGTAAGGAACCGCTCGTTTTGTTTTTACGTCTCCTCCTGAGTTTGACGAGGGACAAAAAAAAGCCACACACATGCGTAACATGTTCAAAGAGTGTTTTCTCCAGTGTTCAATTAAGTGGGCTTGCAGCAGGAGTGGGATTTAGTGAGACTCATTATGACAGTTGAAAAATATCAAAGATATCAGTTTGGAAAAGGGATTAAGGCGATCCTTCGTGATGACTGTTCCATGGACGTTAAAAGCAGAACAACCGCTGTCCGTAAATGAGTTAAGTTAGAGTGTTAATTATCATTTGGATGGATGTGGTCTGGGGTCTATTTATTGTATATCCATTGTTTAAACTCTCACACTCATAAGTGTTTTGTTTATGCCCTGGGCTTTATGTTTTGATTTCATGATGTATTTTTATATTTATTTAATTATTTCAAGCATGCCAGAAAGATTACAGTCAATTCTTATTTTTTTTTTATTATTTATTTCCCTACCAAGTTCTCCACGACATTGCATGCAAACCCTTTTTTGTCCATGTAAACCAACACAAGCATCGACAGCATGGGTAAGTAAAGGCCAAGTCTCAATTCATATAGTTGTCTTCCCCCTTAACATATGTGGCGTTGGCTTGTAATAAAGATGTGAAACGAATATAGAGATACTAATAAAGGGGTATTAAATAAATACAGAATTTGAGGAAGCCCAACATTCCTGCATTGCAAAGAGCCACATCAAAGAAGATGTTTAATACCAAGGTGTTACTCATCATCAACAACACATATTTTACCACCCTCCCCCCGTTCTCATATTTGTACACTTTTTAAGAAGTGTGGTTCTGTTTTTTTTAAAATCTTTTGACGAGACGTATATTTATGCGTGCAAATAGAGCTCGCCTTCAACACACTCGACACCTTTGAAAACAGTCAACAAACTTCTGTTGTCTGAAGGGGGAAAAAAAAGATAAACCATTATTTTCTGAGAAAAGTCTGATGGCCTCAAATATAGGACAAAGCAATGCAGACCTCTGTGGACACTAAACGAGTGCAAAACACGAGATAAGAAAAAGCTTTCTAAATAATAGAGGAAATGGCAGTTTTCTGCTTTTCAGAGAAGTCACAAGTTAAGAGTGTAACGTCTTGGTGCTTATTCTGTCAAATGATATTGCAAAATGTGCTTAAAGATGAGAATTATTGGGTTCACTCAAGTGTATAAGTAATGAAGTAAAATTGAGTGTTAATCAACTGGTCCATTTCACTGCTTTATTGCTCATTCACAAGGTAGTCCACACACATCATATAACTTTCACCGAGCACACAAGGTTGTTCTAAAGTTTGTCAAAGAAACTGATCAGACCATCTTTATAAACACACTTATATCCATCACACTTATATACATCTGCTGTACCCAGATGGTCCACTGCAGTGTCATGATGTTTGCCTTCCATTACTGTCCATCTCTCATATCCCATCAGCCACTTGACGTCATGTTCGGCTCTCTCTGCACGATGTAGCCTATGCGTCTGCTTCGACTCCACCATCCGGAGTTTACTGTTTACGTCAGAAACTCGGTCTGACTGAGTGCTGTCAAAAGTATCAGGCCAAGGCAGGCAAACAGGTGAGAGTAATGACTACGGCCCAGTAGTCTGAAGGAAAAAAGAGAGGGTTGGGGGAACTGAGTGTGAAACGCCCGGCTCGAAATAGACTTGTCCCGCTTGTCTCCATGGCAACCCCCTGGAAAACATCTTCCTGTTCGACCGTCTCCAGAGAGGCATCTATGAGATGTTCGATAAATTGTGCGCATGTGGGTGGAAGTCAGGATTTGCACATTTCTCTATTCACACGCAGCCCCCCCCCCACCCCCCACTCCCCAAATCATGCACAGGGGTTTTGCCAGCAGGGCTGCTGTTGTTTAGCTGGAGTTATAAAATGTCACAGGGTCTGCCCACCTCTGCCTCACCCACACTGACACCCTATAGATCATTGACTGGCCATATCTGCTGTCCTGGCAACTTTTGTTTAATATTTTTCATCACCGCCCTCCCTTCTCCTCCCACCAGCAGTCTTTTTCTCTCTTCCACTTCATTCCACAAAATGATATATCTTCATGACAGAAACCGCCATCAGAGGTTGAGGGGGAGAAAAGAAAACATCAGGGGATTTCAGAAAAATATCCGAATAACCTGTGGTAGATCTCGAGGCCCAGTGGTTACTTAGCTGGAGCCATGACATTATTTATATTACATTATTTTTCATATTGACGTTATTGACCATATGACGATACTGGCATTGATCGATGTGTTGTTAAATAGCACTTCATCTATTTTAGGCAAACAGAAGCTGTGAGAACGTGACTCCAGCCACACACCCATGATATAAGTGAAAACCTCATGACACTGATCTATGCATATACTAATAAATGTTGCTCGTGGATTGCTGTGACACTAAAGTAAGTTAAAAACCAATCTTAAATAAAATAGACGAAAGGAGAAATGAATGGAAGGGAGAAGGAAGAAAGGAAGGAAGGAAGGAACAGTTCAAATAAGTCACTTTGCCCTAGGTAGTGACCACTGGTAAAGAATGACCGTTTGAGAGTTCATATTTGGCACACCCTTACCCAGATTATGAGTCAAACTGGGTCACTGAGCAACCAACAACTGTAATGCAGATAATGAGATCAAAGTGCTACCGTACAACTAGCATAAATAAACAAGGTGCACCTAGGTACCAGAAACACATTTCAAAGTGTACAATTCTCTTTCTCTTAAATGGTGGAGCAATTGGGGCTAGAGGTTATCTATTTTTGACTAAATAAATCAATACCGTAAACAAACATAAGAAGGGTTCACAGAACACAACTCTTTGATGAGAAATCTTCAAAAAGCCAAACACTTTATTGAAGAGACAGCTTAGATGAGATTTGTCACAATACAAAGCACTAGAATAATGACTAATTGTATTGCCTCCCTTGGTATTTTTAGACTTCCATGGTGCTTAGTAGGCCTTAAATTGTTTTGAAAGACTTTTTGAAAGCTTCCGGAGCCTCAAATTGTTTCTAAGTGTGCTGTGGTATATTCCATGATTGACAGAAATGGTACCAAGATGGGATTGTGTTGATGGGTGGGCTTGTTTAAATCGTAACCTTCCAGTCACCCAGTAGGAGGCCATGAATGAAAAATCAGAGGAAGACATTTGAAGAAAACTGCATTGTCAATCAAAGCCGGATCTCAGAGTAAACATGCAATCTTATAGTGGCATATCCCCACCCTTTGGAAATGTGGGATTTTGCCCAGAAAGTCTTTGAGAGAGTCTAAGGCTAACTCTAAGAGGCTATTCCCAAATATCATGCAATATAAGTATACTCCAGCAACATCCCTATAATAATACACTTGTAACCCTAACCGACACACTATACAATGTAATGGCTTTTAAAATGACTTCTGCAATAGTGCTCTAACCGTTACCTTTACATTTTGACAGGAATCACCACTGTTCTGACCATGACAACACTCAGCACAGTGGCGAGGACGTCTCTTCCACGTGTTTCCTACGTCACGGCCATGGACCTCTTTGTGACCGTCTGCTTCCTGTTTGTGTTTGCCTCACTGATGGAGTATGCCTTCCTGAACTACTACTGCTACCGCGCCCAGAAGCCAAAGTTTAGAGCTAAGGCAGAGAAACCGACGACAGAGCCCAACCTACAAAGAAGCGTGAGTTCTATAATGGATGGTACCCTTTATGCAGTCAGCCACCACACACAGATAAGAGTTTGGATTCTTCAAGGATGCATTCATTAAAAAATGTATATGCTAAATATTTTAAAGTTCACCCTCCAACCCCCCCCACACACACACACATACACACACACACACACACTCACTCAGACTTTTTTTTTTTTTTTTAAATCTGGCACTCTCGAGAGAAGAACACCAGATAATAGAAGATGTTAGCTCATCTTAGATTAGCCTCATCCTAAGTGTGGGAACGTGTGACATCATCAGGGTTTTCGGGGCATGTTTGGAATGGCACGACTGGGTAGGCTGGTTGGTTGCTCGGTTGGTTTGGGAGAATGACGGCTGTAAGGGCAAAAGGAACCCTCCCCGCTATACTCAGCTGCAGAAAAGCAAAAAGTGAAATTCTATCCCCCCACCACACACACACACACACACACACACACACACACTTCTTCTTGGATCACTTTGAGTGGATGAGAGAACACGTGGCAGATGGTATCGTTCACGGGCTGTGGTAGACAGCTCCCCGCTGGGCTACGGATGGGATTTTGCATGCCGCAAAGATTTAATGCATGACAGCGCTACTCGGCTCTCGTCTCCTCTCTCTCTCTTTCTCTCTCTCTCTCTCTCTCTCTCTCTCTCTCGCTCTCTCTCTCTCTCTCTCTCGCGCACCTCGACTCTCGCTGATGGACTGGCAGGAGGAGGATCCAGGAAGCCTCTATAGCCGAGCTCATATAGCAGAGGTCATAGGTTTAATCCCCGGAGGGAACACTCATAGAAAGAACTTTTTCTACCCACTGTAAAAGCTTCCATATAGGATCCACTCAGTCTTTCATGGAAAATGAGAAGCACCTCTCAACATCCCTATTAGTCTTCGAAGAGAGAATACCCATAAATGGTTCAGAGAGGACGACCACTGATAAAACAACCTTTATGACAGAGAAGTGCATTCTTTGAGATGAAAATGTCTGGTAATGACAATGTAATGACACAGATATAGATGTAATAACATAAACAAAACCACTTATTTGTCTTATGTACAGTGGGGAAAATAAGTATTTGAACCCCTGCCGATTTCGCAAGTTTGGCCACTGGCAAAGAAATGTGTGATCTATAATTGTAATAGTAGGTGTATTTTAACAGTGAGAAACAGAATATACTTACTGTGTTGTATGTTTTTATGTTTACTGTATGCACCTATACATCAGAACAAATTCCAGGTAGGTGTAAACCTACTTGGCAATAAATACTATTCTGATTCTGAATTCTGATTCTGATATCAAAAAATAACATTTATGACTTAATTTGCATTTGATGCAGAAAATAAGTATTTGAACCCCTAGCAAAACATGACTTAGTACTTGGTGGAATAACCCTTGTTGGCAAACACAGACGTCAGACTTTTCTTGTAGTTGGTCATGGTCACCAGGTTTACACACATCTCAGGAGGGATTTTGGTCCACTCCTCTTTGCAGATCCTCTCCAAATCCTTAAGGTTGCGTTTTCAATGGGAGGGAATGAGGGAATGAGGTTCAAGCCCAATATTCCACATTACTTGGCCCCATCCATAGTCCCCTCGATGCAGTGGTGTCGTCCTGTACCCTTGGCAGAGAAACAGCCCCAAAGCATAATGTTTCCACCTCCATGCTTGACGGTGGGGATGGTGTCATATTCAGCATTCTTCCCCCTCCAAACAGCGGGGGGACCTTGTGAGTTCTGCAGTACTTCAAACCATTACGGCGTAGTGTGTTGCCAATGGTTTTCTTGGTGACTGTGGTCCCAGCTGCCTTGAGATCATTCACAAGCTCTCCCTGTGTAGTTCTGAGTTATTCTGCACCTTTCGGATGATCACCGATACCGCACGAGGGGATATCTTGCATGGAGCCCCAGACCTAGAGCGATGGACAGTTGTTTGGTGTTGCTTCCATTTACGAATAATCGCACCAATAGTTGTCTGCTTCTCACCAAGCTGCTTGCCGATGGTTTTGTAACCCATTCCAGCCTTGTGCAGGTCTACAATCTTATATCTGACTTCCTTGGTCAACTCTTTGGTCTTACCCATGGTGGTGAGGTTGAAGGTGTGAAGTATGATTCTTTGGACAGGTTTCTTTTATACACGTCACCAGTTGAGATCAGGTGTACCTTGTTAGGCCTAATGAGGACTAATCTGTGTGCTTCTTTGGCACATAACTAGTCATTGGGAGCCAGAATTCTTGCTGTTTGCTTGGGGTTCAAATACTTATTTTCTGCATCAAATACAAATAAAGTCATAAATGTTATAAAATGCAGTTTTCTGGATTTGTTTGTTGATATTCTACTTCTCACTGTTAAAATACACCTACCATCACAATTATAGATCACACATTTCTTTGCAAGTGGCCAAACTTGCGAAATCGGCAGGGGTTCAAATACTTATTTTCCCCACTGTATATGTGCTGTTCTTAAGACAAAGAAAGGTGCATAACTGGCCCATAACGTAATTCTCAAGTATGACAGATATGGCTAAATATTACATGTCTTGTCACAGGCCTACTCATCGCTCAGCCTAAACTGTTCACCGACCGTCATCACCCTCAACAACTCCATGTACTGGCAAGACTATGACGACACCTGTCTCTACGAGTGCCTGGACGGTAAGGACTGCAAGAGCTTCTTCTGCTGCTACGAGGACTGCAAGGACGGGGGCTGGCGCAAGGGACGCATCCACATCGACATCAACGAGCTGGACTCTTACTCCCGGGTCTTCTTCCCCACCTCATTTATACTGTTCAATATCGTCTACTGGGTGGGCTACCTCTATCTTTAGCAACTGGATAATGATCCCCCCACTGTGTGATCCCACTGAGGACTGATGAAAACCACCCCCAGCTTAATCTTAATTAGTGCTTTAACAACCTTTAGTCGTCGTTTTTCATTTGTTCACAGTGATATTTATGTGCTTATTTATTTATTTGTTTGTTTTTATTTCATTCCTTGCTCTTACCCTTCAGTATAGACCTCCTCACCTATACTGTCATGTCTGATTGTTGAAAAAAAGGTTAAAATGATTTCTTCATCTGATACATGAAGGAAAAGAGGGTGTTTGGCCCCTTGACATGTCCCCCATCACAACATCCGTCATCTCAGTCGACACTTAGTCAGGGAGGATCTGCTTACCTCTCAAACATCTGTCTCACTCAGCACACATTTATCTAAGCAAAATTCATAGTGCCTTCTTCAAGGAGCTGATATTACGTTTCAGGAGCTAGAACTGGACTCCAGAGGTAAGTGTAACAGCCATCTTATGGTTTTTTTGTGTGTCCGATGGAGCCCAGTGTCCTGCGCGAAGTGAGGTGATGGACGAGTGGTGAGTTGTTACTGCGCAAAAGGGACCCACTGAACGTGTCTGCTCCTTGTATCATGAACGCTGTTTTTGCAATCATATTCTTATGCGTTTCCCACTGTGTCGTTTTATATCCAGAAATATAATTGTTTGATCTCTGCTTATCTGCACTAAAGGACAATTATGTAACTTTTCAGCAGTAATGATGAGTTGTGTTCATTGTAATATGCAAATATAAAAAGGTCCATAGGAATATTTTATTAGTTTGAAGATCTTCATCATTTCACAACAGTTTGGTCTAGATCACCCAGTGCAATCTATTGTAAGAACACTGTTTTATACTGACGTGTGTCATCCAGTTCTCATAGCATTTACTTGATTGTGCAGTTCACAAAAAAATTCTTGAAACACTCTTTATTTCCACAGAATAGGCCTAACAATTTATGGAAACATGATTCTAAGTGACTACGTGACTAGTAAACATGTTTTTTTTTGTGTCTTTTTCTTTCGGATGTCCCCCGTCAGAAAAATAATATATTGCTATGTTTAAAGTTGTAGTAAAAATAATTAAAATATTTTATTCTTGAACTGAGAGTGGAAATAAGAAATAAGATAAGACGGTTTCCTACAGTAGTCTATTTACAATAATTCTACATGTCTACAATCATGACAGATATACTTAGGTTTATAACAGAGGTATTTTTTTCACCTTTTTACAGTATCAGTAAATGATGTTGCACTTTATAAGTGTCAGATTTCAGTGTATTTATAATAAATCCGGTGTTTTATAAGTAGACAATGATTATCTTGTTTTTTTTACAGAAGACAAGAGGACTTAACTGTATGAGGTGTATGTTTTTAGAGAATGTTGTGCAAGAGCTGTTGAATTTCTATTCACTCATGTAAATAAACTGTAGTCTTGCTCCAGTACCCAG
This sequence comes from Clupea harengus, assembly GCF_900700415.2. Classification (NCBI taxonomy): domain Eukaryota; kingdom Metazoa; phylum Chordata; class Actinopteri; order Clupeiformes; family Clupeidae; genus Clupea; species Clupea harengus. The sequence goes on from NC_045172.1 coordinate 16,245,800, forward strand.
TGTCTGTTTATTATGTGAATATAGTAATGTGTATTTCTTTATTGACAATATGTACGAAATGTATACACTTGTCTCAGAATCATGCCCTGAAAATACTAGACTGAAATACAACACCAATTTCTACTGAAGAAGCTCTACAATGTCCTAACTATTTGGTCAACTCACAGAAATAATGGATGTTTTTGGTGCTGCCTGCCTAGTATCTCGGGTTAGGGAATGTTAAGGTTAGGGGAGTTTTATACTGTACATCATGTGAGTCTGATGGTGGAAATATAGCCACACACACAAACAGACACAGTATGTCAGTGCTTGCATGTGAATGTTTACAAACAGTAACACATCCTACCATTTGAGTTACTTGGCACATAAATATGTGTATCTATATGAGACACATTCCAACCAATACATGCCTATTCCGCACAAACAATGTCTGTTCTCGCCAGAAGCTCTTGTGTGAGAAAAGTGCAATGCAAACCTAAAAACACAATTCACTGCCAGCAGGGGTGAATTCACAATGTCCGCCCAAAAAACCAAAAGCACAACCAGACCATGCTAGTCAGACCTCCTTACTGGCATTCTGACGGCTTCCCAACTAGAACGGGTCATGTCAGGGTGAGCTGCTGACAATCAGATGAGTGCCGACTGAGGCCGGGATGTTGAGACGTCTCGGCACAAGCGATGTCCACTCTGATTCAATCTCCTTCAGCTCCCCCGGGCAATATCTCCTGCTGCATTATCTCACAATGACCCAATCCCATATGTCAATAACGGACATAGAGAGAATGAAAAATGATCAATTAGCCAACCATCTGCTGTCTTCGCATCTGAGCCTCCAGACGTCCGTATTGAAGGTGATCCCAGGACGCTGCCCAGCTGTTGATCTCACCTTCCGGAAGTTTCCGGGAATTGAAACCCTGATGCCGGCTCCCATCTAGACTGATGTGAACAAACAGGACATGAGTCAAGGTTAAAAGAACACTTGATCACATTCAGCAGAGGGGTCACAGTGGAGCAATGTGTCAAATGTCTAATTATCACCTTTGTCATTGTCATCATCATGAGATAATTATAAACATCACTGACATATCTCAACCCTATATCAAGCTGTTAACGTGTCTGTGCAAACAGCTGTAGGAGAGAGTGGGGAAATATGAGCCAATTTTTACCTAAGTCAGCCTATAGCCAAGGGATTATGAAACAGAAATAAAACAGCACAAACACAAATTCAGGATGTGTGCAATCTACTGAAATCTTAGCTGTATCTGTTTTTGTAAAATATGAAATACAATGTCAGGTATTCATTGTTAATTTAAACACCAAGAATTCGATGTAACTTCATGCAAACAGGGGGTAAGATAAACCACTAGTTGAATTTTACCCCAAGGTTCTGGCTCATTTTGCCCCACAGCCATCATTTTGGGAAAAGTGCTTAGTCTAGTAACCCAGAGCTACACTTTTGCCAATCCACTACACTCTATATACAGTATGTGTCTTCACGCAGCCTACTCAGGCAGACAAATAAACAAAAGATAGCCTAGGCTAGCATTAAATGCTGTAAATTAAATCTAGCTTTGTCCAATTATGAGAAGGCCAGCCCTTAACCAATATCTAGTCAGATTAGTTTAGGCTACTGCATAAGGATTGTGACGCAGCAGTCAAACTTGTACAAGTCCACTGCCATGACAACCCTTGCGGCCTGTGTCTGGACGGACATTGGTACTGTCATGTTGTGAAAGCTCAGGAACCTTGGCTGCTTCACTTCTGTTGCAATGATGCACTCTCCCAGAGACATGTGCCCAGAAAATAAATAACAAACGACAGAGATAAACATTTTCTGCAACACTTCTCACTGTTTTTCTTCCCTACTCTTATTCCAGATATATTTTAAGAGGCAAAGCCCCCCGCTGAGACTATTTATAACCAATCAGACGTGTATTCATGCCTCCCTCTCTTACTCTGGGAGTTGCCGACTATGCAGATAGAGTGCTGAAATCACAGGAGATTTGGTGGCAATGAAAAACAACTCTGTAAACAGCGAGCTTCAGTGGAAGGGGGACAAACGCTAAAATATGTATTCAATTACTCACCGGAGAGGTTTGTTTACCTGGCGCTGGCCCACATATGAGCTGCTGTAGTGAATACGCAGCTCAAACGAATCAGGCACAACTGTCACCTCTTTCAGAGCGGTTAGCGGTTGCTGAGGTGGAGGATGAACAAAAAGAAAACGAAACAGCAGGTGAAACAAACAGCGACAGGAAAGTTTCAAAGGAAGACATGGCAGCACATGTGCAATAGCCTACACTGGAAAAAAAGGGAAAAGATGAGACATACAATTTTCTAAACCACATTACATTTGAATTACACAAACTAGTCTTGTTTCTCTTTAAAATGTGATATTATTGTGTTGAACCAACTTATTTGAACACAGTCTTCACCAATTTAAACATGTAAGATAGGCATAGGTCATACTTTATTCCCACCATGAGCATGTCAAGTGTTGATAACGCTCAAGATCTCAGTGTTTCCATTGTTCTGTTTTTCTTAAACTAATGAATGCTTCTGAATGTTGTTGCTTGACATATCATTCACATATCATTGACATGCATAATTTCTAAAAACAGTGACATTGATCTAGTTGCAGTGACATTGCATTGCAATTGTATCGATATATCCTGTATGAGCTTGCTCTCAGTATGTGACTGCTTATCACACCTGCATGTTGACATTACATGATTAAATCTGTTGCACACATTTCATGTAACCTTAAATAATTCGATTGGATTTAGTTGATCAACGTGTAAATAAGAGAAATACTTTGTTGATTTAACACATTTCATTCATATGCAACCAATGCCAATGTTCATATGCAACCCTCTTGTTGCACTATAAAATGTTATATCAGTCATTTGATACCTGAATTTATTACAGCTGTCCACAAGAACACCAATGGATTCACACAGCCTACAGTAATACATTATACATGAATGCATAACACTAGGTAGGTTCTATCCTGCACTAGACATCAACAACAATAACAATAACAACGGAACAATGGAAACGTACACTTTTCAGGACATGGGTTATCTTAGAGTGTTGCACTATAGCAGAAACTGTAGGGGTCAGTGTAATGTTCTGCAGATGACTTCTCAAAATGGAAGAAGTTCTCTTAAACCCCGGTGAGGCACTGGTGGGGAAAACTCATCACATGTGCAAGTGGGCTACTTGGTTCTTTCACACCAGGGTCAATTGCCCCGTGATCCCGCGGATGATGGAGCCTGAGATGCCCGCCGTCTTATCGTCACAAATCAAGGGGGCACCAGTGCCACGATAGGAGCAATTTGTTGATTTGGCTCCGGTGGGAGAGTGGCACAGTTGTTTTTCTCGGGTACAAAATGTTGTGATTTGCCATGGCGGGTTGCCAGCACAGGAACCCGGTGGGAGCTCTGCTTCATTGATCTGAGATCAGCCACAAATGAGCTCCGAAAGTCAAAGCCCTGCTGAAGCAGGAGTGCCATGTGGTGAGATGTATGATGGGCCCACATATCAGTGTTTCGTTTCTGATGTGTAATGGCTGGTTTAGCACAATATCCCATCCTTGTCACTGTGGACTTGTGCTGTCTCTCAACGTAAACACGTGTTTAGCAATTTTTTGTAAGTTGTGCAGACATAACAACTGATATGGAAGAGTTAACCGACAAGCCGAATGTAACTCTGATGACATACATTCTGCTGTGATCATGAACATTAATATTGAAGAGATGACTTTGAATGTGGTCTGCTTTTGCAATAGGAGCTGAACGGGGCACATCATCAGTTGGTGGGTTCTTTAGGGAAACCCAAATATTTCCAAATTCAGTGACTGCAAAAAAAATAAAAACATTCCTCCATTTCATGCCCAACAGTTGACAGGACTCATGGGGAAGAAAGCTTGATTTGATGGTGCATTAGAGCACTTTTAAGGGATGCACTTTGTTCCCGTTTGATTCTAGGAAATGTAATAACTCATCAAAATGTGATTTTTAGGGAAGTAACCTGTGCAAAATTCATGTGCTGAAATAAATGATGATTCAATCATTGCATAAATGAAAGTAATCCTCAGTTTGACTCAGCCTTCACAACTATTAACTGAAAATGTTCAAAAGCTGTGCACCGTAAGATCATGTTAGGGGATATAGTATAAGCAGTCAGACCAAAGATGCTCTAAAGGCAAAACACTCATTGAATCATCATCAGAGGCAATCAATCATGCTTTGGCATATGGAGTTTTAAAAATGGCAACTTTTTATCAACATCTTTTAATTGAGTTTTGGCATGGCGTGACCAAACTTGGGCCTTTAGTGGACAAGGCTTTAAGTTCTAAGACAGCCATCTGGATGTCTTATCTTTAATGTTTTATTGTTCTAATGGTGTAACTCAAGCTCTCTACCTAAGACCTCACAATGCACATCTATGGAGTGATTTAAAGTGTCTGACAAAAAGATACTCCGTGTGTTCAAGGTCAGTGCCAACAGACTATAACTCTGTCGCTCTCTGTCCAGCAGGTTAAAAGTAGTGATGAATGTTTTTGTGACTCCTCCCGTCATTGTCCGTGGCACTTTACAGAGCCATCCATAGGGTCACCGACACAAGCAGCATATTCAATATGAGAGCATATGACAGAGTTCACCTGTCAAACTTGGAAAAAAGGAAAAAACTGACCTCCCGGTGAAATACGACATCATAAACCATGGCGGTGGTCTGCGGCGCAGAGAAAGCAATAAAACTGTGGACTTGGGGCGATTTGTAGTCACAGACAAAACAGGATGAATCAGTAGGTGGTTGGAAATTAAATTGAAGAGGAAGGGTGACATTGAGGAAATTGTTCCGAATGTTTACTATCTCCCTATGAATTCCTCTGGCGTTCAATCAATTATACGTCAGACGACACAGCTGAAGAAGACATGAGGAAGGGGCAGCCAGAGAGCCCAAAGAGATGATAATACACACAGCACAGTCTTTGTCAGACAAGATGGCAGCTTGGCTACAAAGTAAATATGAAATACAGACCTCTTCATGTGAAATAGGACTATTATAAAAGATGCGCCAATAATTATACTGATCCTATTTCTGGAGCATGTAAAAGGGCAACAAAATACAATATTTACTTCCTCCTCAACTTACCCCTCCTTAATGGGCTACTTATATACAGTTATGAGAACCTGGGCATCATTCACACCCTTGAACAATGATGTTCAGAGTGTACCAGTCTTTGACCAGAGTTCATTCTTAATATTATAATACTTAATGTTCCTTATCGCAGTTCACTGCGATATAACAGTATGGTACATGACGTCAGTCATGGGGTACAAATCGAAGCATTTATCTATTCACGCCTGAAAGGCCGCAAGATCTGTCAGCGCGCGCTCCTGGCCCCGCCTGCCAGGAGTACTATAATATCATTACGCGCCCTCAGATCTGCCTCTTTTGAAACTTCGCAAGACGGAGTGAACATCTCTGAGCATATCTCAAACGCTCTACCACAGTCAAAAGAGTTTTGTGTGCTTTCGCTCTCTACGGGTTGGTGAGTTATCTGGGTTCCTTAACCCTCACTAGCTCAGGGCGCTACAAAATTTCATTGGCTCAACTTCATTTTGAAAGTAGTGGCTGCTATCCTGGCTGCCTGGCTGGCTAAGTTTCTGACTAGCCTGCTAGCTTGCTAACAACGTGTTCGTTGCAGATAGTGTGCTTGTGTTTTAACATTCTTCTCTACTTTCAGATTGAAAAAAGATGGCCAGACACTACCCCGACTGCGGTCACGTCCGTCCCAAGGGCGACCGCCACAGTCGGTGCGTGACCTGCCTAGGCAGGGACCACGCAGAGGGCGCGCTTTCGGGCAAAGCCCCTGTCTGTTCCATCTGTGCTAGCCTCCCGCTAGCTAAGGCTACCAGGCTCCTTGCGTTCTGGAAGCGCAAGGACGCCGAGGAGACTGCACTGGTTCCATCAGGGGCTGACGCCCCCGTAGGAATGAGTGCGTCTTCAGCCTTGGACTTGGTGAGCGTGAGCAGTCGCCTTGCAGCGGCAGCTCCGCCCCCGGGTCTCTCCCCGTCTCCGCCGCCTGTCAGCCCTGGGGCTGCGGGCAGCGAGGCTGAGGAGCTTCAACCAAGCGGTGTCCAGCCTGAACTCGAGCTGGACATCAGCCTGGATGATGATAGTCTGCTAGACTTCTCCGATGAGCACAGCTCAATCGCTGAAGCAATGCAGACGAGCCATGACGTTAGGATGCGGGTGGAGACACCTCCTACCTCGTCTCGGCTCCTGGGCCAGCAACTCCACGAGGTTGCGCTGAGAGCAGCCAGCTGCCTCGGGCTCCCTCTCCCTCCCCCTCCCAGTGTGCGGTCCTCGCTGCTGGACGGGGAGTTTTATGCTGGCTCCGCCGCGTCAGTTCCCAGCTGCATCCCCTTTTTCGAGGAGGTGCACGAGGAACTGCAGGCGACATGGGCGATACCCTACTCGGGCCGAGCCCCGGTGCCAGGGTTCGCGCCCTACATGCAGCTCCACATGGCTAAGGAGAGGGGCTACCTCTCCTTTCCTCAGGTGGAGGATGCAGTAGCGGGCTACCTCTCGCCCGCATCCCCCACGATGCGTCTCGGCCAGAAGCCTCTCCTGCCCACGCGGGTGGGCAGACACCAGGCTCAGCTGGCAGAGAAGTCCTACTTGGCTGCAGGGCAGGCTGCCTGCACGACCAATGCGGCTGCATTGCTACAGCGCTACCAGGCAAAGCTCCTGACTGAGCTTGCCTTGTCGCTGGGGGAAGATCACCCGTCTGTGGCAGAACTCTGTCGCTCAGACTAACTCGGTGCACGTCACAGGCACTGGGGAGGGTGATGGGTGCCGCGGTGGCTACCCAGAGGTCTCTGTGGCTATCACTGGCTAAGCTGTCAGACAGAGAAAAAGCACCACTCCTCGACGCCCCGGTCTCTGTCCAGGGCGCCTTCGGGGAGGCAGTGGTCAAAATGGCTGCCAAGTTCGAAGAACAGCAGAAGAGCAGAGAGGTATTCCAGGCTTGGATGCCTCGCTCTAGTGGCACGGGTGAGACGTCCTCCTCAGGACACACCACACCCGCACCGGGCCAGAAGAGAAGCGGGTTCCGCTCGCCAGCGCCTCCAGCAAAGGTGTCCACCGGGCGAGGCTGGCAGAGACACCCCTTCCGCCCTCCAGCGCAGCCTGCAGCACAGCGACCAGCTGCGCGCCCTGCCCAGGGCGCAGCCCAGGCTCCGCGGCAGCACTCCGCTCGCCGCGGGCGAGGCAGAGGGAGACCTCAGGCTTCCTGATCGTGACAGTCAGCCACTCGTCACACAGGGGGGAGCGGTGGAGTCCACACCGCCTCCGCAGAAATCAGCCCGTCGCTCACATGTGGAAATCATGTCCAGCACGGTAAGCAGGTTTTCACAAGCACCACAATCATATGTCCTAACTCCTGTCCCAGATGGCGCAGTGCCCAGGCATGCTTGTGCAACTCCCCCCGCGATGCACACAGTGCAATCGCATCCCCACATTTTTTTTCAAAAACATGAGGGGGCAGCGGAGATATCTGAGGTTTGCGTTCGGAGGAATAGCGTACCAATTCAACGCACTCCCATTCGGCCTGTCCCTAGCGCCGAGGGTATTTACAAAGTGCGTAGAGGCAGCCGTCGCCCCATTACGTCTACGCGGATTACGCGTTTACAATTATTTGGACGACTGGTTAATTGCTTCTCATTCAAAGGCTGCAGCAGTGCAGGACGGCCATCTAGTGGTGGCGCACCTGTATCGACTGGGCTTTGTTATAAACAGAGAAAAAAGCGTTCTCTGCCCCAGGCAAGTTACGCATTTTCTGGGTATGATTTTAGACTCCACCTCCATGGAGGTCAGGCTGTCTCAAGTACGGATAAATGCCATCAAACCATGCGTGCGCCAGTTCCGACGGGGACAGTCAGTCTCGTCGCTGTGCTGCCAACGCCTGTTAGGGATGATGGCGTCGGCCGCTATAGCGCTCCCGTTGGGGATGTTGCGTATGCGGCCATTCTAAATATGGTACCTGTCTATGAAGCTCAACGCAGTCACAGACAGGCATCGCAGAGTAGTGGTGTCCTCCAGATGCAGGAAAGCCCTGGCGATCTGGAGAACCCCCTGGTTTCTCGCCGCGTCGGGCACTATGGGCATAGTGTCGCGTCGCGTGGTGGTGACCACAGACGCTTCCACCAAAGGCTGGGGAGCTGTCTGCGAAGGGAGAGGCGTGAACGGTCTCTGGTCTGTGACAGAGGCCGCGTCTCACATAAATGTGTTAGAGCTGCGAACAGTAGTCCTAGCTCTACAACACTTTCTGCCCAGGCTGAGTGGTCAGCATGTACTAGTGAGGACGGACAACACTGCGACCTTGGCGTATATAAATCGCCAGAGCGGAGTGCGCTCCCCGTCATTACACCATTGGGCGGCTCGCCTGCTCCTGTGGGCAGCGAGGCACGTCCTGTCCCTCAGGGCAGTTCATATACCAGGTCACCTCAACTACGGTGCGGACCTGTTATCAAGGGGCAATCCTCGAGCAGCAGACTGGTGCCTTCACCCACAAGTGATAGGTCAGATCTGGGTGCTTTTTTTCAAGGCGCCTGCTGCCCGTTCTCGCTAGGGGGCGACGATCCCCCACTAGGCATAGACGCGCTGGGCCACCAGTGGCCAGCTCTACCCCTATATGCTTTTCCCCCGATCCCGCTCCTCCAGCAGGTGCTGTGCAGGATTGCCGACGAGGGCAGGGAATTGATATTGATAGCCCCCCACTGGCCCAATCAGCCGTGGGCGGCAGATCTGGTCAATATGTCAGTGCAGCAGCCTTGGGAGCTGCCTCTACGGAGAGACCTCCTAACGCAGGCGCACAGGACAGGACAGTGTGGCACCCCCATCCAGAGTGGTGGCGTCTCAGAGCCTGGCACCTGAAAGGTGCAGGCTCATAGCGTCAGGCTTGTCGGACGCGGTGGTGGTGTGGGATATTTTCATATGAATAAGGGATAGTTTTACTAGATACCTGTTGAATGAGTGTAAAGATTAGCTTTGGGTTACATTTCAGATGAGGTAGAGATTGGAAATAAGAGGGCGTAGTTTGGAGTGACCTAAGGTAAAAATGGGTGTGATATTATATACCATGGAAGTCTTTGATTTGGGTAGGGTCAGAATGGAGAGGTCAGGTTTAATTGGCTGGATTGGTCAACCAAGCAAAACATAGATGGGAGGTGCTAATTACAGGTTTAAAGATGTTGGCGCGAGTGTAATGTGGCAGATCTATTTCCGGAATACATCTCTTTGCTGTGGCTTAATGTACTACAGTAAATCCGTTGGAACAACACGTCCTTTGTCTTGACTTTCTGATTGTGAAAATAGTTTAAGACTTAGTATTGGCCACCACAGTGGCTACAATACAGAGTGCCCGAGCTGTATCAACACGGGCTCTGTATACGCTGAAGTGGCGCAGTTTTGAGCGGTGGTGTGCTGCGCGTCAGCACGACCCCATTAACTGCGCGCTGGGCGTTATTCTAGAATTCCTACAGCAGTTGTTTGATGAGGGGAAGGCGGCTTCTACTCTCAAAGTGTACATGGCTGCCATTTCAGCCTGCCACGCAGCGTCACGCTTTATGGCGGGGGTGAGACGGCTCAGGGTGCCAGAGAGACACCTCATACCCTCTTGGGATCTGCTGGTGGTGTTACGTGCTCTCACAGGGCCTCCGTTCGAGCCCCTGGAGACAGTGGACATAAAGTTTGTCTCTTTAAAGACCGCGCTGCTGCTGGCGTTAACGTCAGCAAAACGCGTTGGTGACATGCAAGCCCTGTCAGTCAGTCCATCGTGCCTTCAGTTCTCGATCGCTGGTGACAGAGTGGTTATGCGACCTAATGCTGCTTACACACCTAAAGTGGTGGTAACCCCATTCCGCAATCAGGTGATTGAATTGGCAGTTTTCTCGCCTCCTCCTTTTGCGTCAGCAGAGGAGGAACGTTTGAATAAGCTCTGTCCAGTGCGCGCTCTCCGCTGTTACGCAGAGCGCACTAGAGCTTTCAGACAGTCAGATCAGCTATTCGTGTGCTTCGGTGCACGCGCAAAAGGCAGACCTCTATCAAAACCGAGCCTCTCCCGTTGGATAGTAGAGGCTATCGTGTTGTCTTATAAGAGCTTGTCTTTAGATCCCCCGGAGAAGTTGCATGCGCACTCTACGCGGGAGGTCTCGTCTTCCTGGGCCTTACTAAAGGGCGTCTCAGTGGAAGATATTTGCAAAGCTGCAAGCTGGAGTTCTCGCCACACTTTCATTAGATTATATATGTTAGATGTGGCTGAACCTAGTTTTCTTCATAGCGTTCTGCGGGCAAGCGATCTCTGAATCCCTTGGCCTGAGAACGATATATATGATAAGTGTGTTCATTAGTGTCTACATGTTATGTTGCACATGAAACATCCCAGGGTTTTCTTACGGGCGCAGGATCACTGATCCCTGTCGCCTGTGATAAAGGTGGCCCTGTTAAATTCATGGTGTTCTGCAGGCAAGCGATCTCTGAATCCCCTGACCTGAGAACGATGTATATGATAAGTGTGTTCATCGGTGTCTACATGTTTGTTGCACATGAAACACTCCAGGGTGGTTTCCTACAGGCGCAGGATCGCGATCCTTGCCACCTATGACAAAGGTTGCCCTGTTAATATGTTCACCGCCAGCGGCCGTATGAACCTCTATGAGGGCAAAGGCTTCAGTAAAGCTGGTGTGTGTAATTGGCTGCCACTGTATTATCACGCGGGAATGTATAGGGTCCCATACTGTTATATCGCAGTGAACTGCGATAAGGAACGTCTCGGTTATTTACGTAACCTCGGTTCCTTAAGCAGGAACCAGATATAACAAAGTTGGCGTGTACAGTGTTACCTTGGATTGATTGTCTTGCTCAGTTTCTTTCCAAGGCAGATCTGAGGGCGCGTAATGATATTATAGTACTCCTGGCAGGCGGGGCCAGGAGCGCGCGCTGACAGATCTCGCGGCCTTTCAGGCGTGAATAGATAAATGCTTCGATTTGTACCCCATGACTGACGTCATGTACCATACTGTTATATCTGGTTCCTGCTTAAGGAACCGAGGTTACGTAAGTAACCGAGACGTTATACCTCATAAAATATAAATCATACCATCATGATACTTTTGTTCGCTGCGTCATGCTTTATAAAAATAATCCCCCCCGTCCCTTACATTCTGTCTCCAGCTGAGTTCCGGAAGCTTCCATGAGTTGAGGAGATAGAGGAGACTTCTCTCTGGAGCCTTCTCCATTGCCTGGCGTGTTATGAAGGGACCGGAGAACACTGTGATGGAGTTACCCTCTGGGACATCTTTACACAGAGAATGCTATAAAGTATTCATTGCCTCGCTTGGAGCAGGCATCAAATTAGGACATTTGCGTTGCCTTGCTGTGACAGCTCATACAACTCGAAATGTTCATTAGTGGGGCAAACAAAAACACAGGACAGGTTGTTTCAGAATGAAATATTGCAAAACATGACGTGTTGTATTTATCTCTCTGCCAAGCTTCAAGCGTAAAAACCAAACACTTCAATGGTGTGACAATGTAGAGTGCAGGAATTAATGAACAAGACTTATGGCTGGCAGCAGCCGAGTCATTAAAACAGGTCTAGATATTACAAATACTTAGACAGTCTTGTAAGCTCAGTGACAGTGTCATTGTGTAGTCTTTATCTGATTCTAGACTCGCAATAAAGTTTTAACCTAGAATGATCAAAACTTGTGGCTCTGATATACTTTCTCAAATGTACCATCAAATCTCATCATTAGACATTAGCCGAGATGTGAATTAAATCTCAACTGTTACTAGGCAACTGTTGCGCATACTGTCTGGTTCCCGAAAAAGATGGCTGCTTAAGTAGATAGTGGCAGAGTATGAGTAATAAACCAAATACATTCCCATCCATCTGTTCCCCTCCATAAAATACATTAGATACGAACTTGGCCTGAGCTATATTTAATCATTTCTAGGGGGCTAGACCAAACTTGGTCTTCATGGTCATTAAGGAAAGAAAGTTCTGGAAAGAAATAACACACAGATAAACGATAACTAATGCTCAATCAAAAGACAAACTACAGCACGCACAATATTGGAGCGCAATGTTAGAGGATGCACTATGTCACCTGTTCTCCCTTACACAGCCCATATTAATCCACAACACTGAGTAATGGGAGTGAGTCACAGATTTGTCTTAATTGCAGTAATAGTGCTCTCTGCTCAGCAAGGGGATCAATTTGGTCCGAACCTCCCTCTGGCACATCCATAATTAAAAATCAACCCTGGCAATCAGATGAACCTGATCTATTTTACATCTGATGGGTTATCCCTGAGATCAATGAGGTTGCTTTGTTTGGTTCTTTGTTTGTTTCTTTGTTTGTTAGTTTTTTTCTTATTTATATCTAGATTGAGAGCAAACAAGAGGAAATAGTAAATGGTTGGTGGGGGTCGGGGGGGTGTGTGGTCAGACAGAATGTTCCGAACCTCAAATAAAACATAGCCAAAGAACCACAGAGCTAGACCTCGGTAATCAACAATCATGTTCAGGAAACTGGGAAAGTTGACAAGCATTCCATCAATCTGAAAATAAACTGATTGAATTGAATAGCATTTCAAAATTCAGCTACCAAATGCTTTTCCCACAAAATGCCAGAGTTCATCAATGCAGACAAACTTGATTCTCTACTATGGGAACAAATGACGCACGCATGTATTTCAGCAAAGCATTGAAAATACAATTCTTTGCTTATCATAAAGCCATTCCTTGCACAATGCAGAAGCACTTTGAAAAGGAATAACACTATTATTAAAGTCATCATCATCAGACTCTCTCTCTCTCTCTCTCTCTCTCTCTCTCCACCTGTGGTGCACAGAGCAAAAACAAGCTGTGGCCTCAGCAGTGGAGATAAAAAATCAATGCTAAAAAAAACCTTAAAAAAAAAAAAAAAAAACGTTATTTACAATTACTGCAGAAGGCTTTGCCAGGTTATCAGAAAGACACATTCAAATCAGAGGCCGTTCCAACAGAGCTGCCACAACGGAGGCTGTCCTGAGTAGCCAAAATGCCCCATCTCCATTTAATTGGTTTAAACTTGTTAGGGGGTCTCTTGGGGGAAAGCTGCCTGGTGCTTTTTCGTCTGTAAGGCATCCTGAAGTTGAGCCTGTTGAGAACCAAAACATCACGTGTCTCCTTTTTTGTCGGCGTCTTGAAAATTAGGTTGGTGGGTGTGTTAGCGGTGTACTGGCTATTAGGGGAGATGTTGAGATAATGATGTCTAGTTGTGGGGTCCTGATGCATGGAAAGATAACATGTCTCAGCAATGTATGGAAAGAAAAAAAATCAAGGAAAGAATCTTTGTAATACTCCTCGCAAAAATACAATGGTTTTAAAATGGGGAGCAATTATATTATTTTATTTTATTTTATCTGAAGGAAACATTTTTGCCTGAGCCATAAGCCCTGTTTGGCTTTGCAACATGCTGGGAGCAACATTCACCCATTCACTATCTGAAACTATAGTCACAGCCATAAGTCATATCAAAATCCATGTTGTTGTACTGGATACTGGATGTCAAGATATTGTAAACATTAAAAAACGTGGATAGATGGACAGATAGAAAGCTGGATGGACAAATGGATGCTGTCTTGTTCTAATTTTATCAGTGTTGAAATTGACTGCTAGGTTGCATGTTGACTGGCTCATCGGGATTATCAGCCTATAAAAAAATGTATGTAACACCCATACTCTGGTAATCTATGGAGTGTGCCTGTCCACTGTCAAAAAGTTTTTTTTCCAAGCAGACTTCTATGTCACTATCCCTTTGAGGTATGACAAAATATGGTAAAGTTCTCCACTCTGTACCATCTCTTTGGCCGCAGGGGTTTAAATAATAAATGCGGCCTGTTTTGAAAGGTTTTTCAGGCACTAGGTAGAAGAATCTCTCGTTGTGATGTACTTCCAAGATGGCACACAGCTTTTTAGTTAATGCACATCTTGTGTGGCCAGGCGGCATGTGTGCGTGTCTGCACTCTAAGCTTCTCCATTTTCTACTCCCGACACATCCCAGCCGCCAGAACAGCAACTGTGCCCCATTCATAAATGGCACAGTACACCAGGAGCAAAATGCCCATTTGTAGAACCATCTAGAAGCCAGGAGGTACTGCGAAAGAGCTGGATATACACTCTATCTAGAATATCTAATACTGGATGCATCTCAGCTCTTGGAATTTACCACTCTCTCGTAGTTTTTGACCTTTGAATGTTATCATGGCTCTTAATACAACATTGAAGTGACAACCTATGATTCTTTGCTTGTGTAACATGACATATATTGTTCAGACCCTGATGTTCTGCATGACAATATTCCCTTCACATTACATTACATATCTTCATTTAATCAGCTCAATAGATCTCTTTCTGTAGGCAAAGGTCCATATGTAGCCATGACCTGAATGCAGGCTGACTAACAGATGCGCTCCACAGGCTTGATGTGATATATGAAAATCTCATGGGTGAAAACAAATCATGCAAATAAAGACCAATCAGTTCTTATGACTGTGTGATGGCAACAGTTAGTATTACTGCTCTGTGGGAATCGAAGACGGAACCCAAACAAAAGACCAAAATGGCACTAAACAAAAGAAAAGTGTCACAATGCAGAAAAACCTTCAATCAATCCTCGCTGTCTAGCATTTCTTTTCACAACGATTATTTTTCCAGTCGATGAGTGTTTGTGAACATACCTCCGGGAGTGCCTGCACCATGGCTTCAAGAGCATTATGGAGCCCTGGAGACTGGAATCTAGTTCCATGTGACATTTTGCGAGTCTATAGAGCACATTATGACATGGATATAACATATAATGCTGTTGGCATTTTGAAGCCTTTCATTCACATCCAGGCAAGAATTGACATAGTCATGTTATTAAGACTTAGAGCAAAAGTCATAGAAAAAAACGACTCCACATTCAAGTGTATCATACATAAAGGAGTCTTAACAAAAAACCTGTTAGCTATCAAACTCACACAAACTTAAAACTATGCAACTAACAATTTTCCACTTTTTGAGGTATGTTTGAGGAAACTAGTTTTGGTATCATCTTGGAATTAATTTTGCTGGGATGCAGTCGTGTGAAGGACGGATAAATGACTTGTCATTCCCACTAGTGGCAATGCCCGCTATATTGTCAAAAGTAGCAAGCTTTTATCAGTGCCACCTGGCTTTTCGTGGTGTTTGCAAAGTGCATGACTTTTAGGCAGTTAGCTCGCCAGTTTCAGACCAAAAATTCCTTACTGCTGCTTTAAGGATAATGGAGGCACTGTAAATACTCCGATCCCTGTAAATACTAATATTCAGTAAAAAAGGGGGCCATTGGGTGTCCAGAGGCGTCTCTCTGTCTTGCTCTTTGTGGGTTAACATTTCAGGTTAATGATATTTATGCATGAATGGAGCGAACGGTTTAAGACCCAGTAACATTCAAGCACGCGAATCAGCCACACGTCAATGAAAGGCTCTGCTTTGAGGCCCTTGATGTGTCAATGGAAAGAGATGACTTGAAAAGACTGATGTGTTTCACCCTAAAATAACCTGCAAATAAAATAGAATAGGATAGATTTTTAGCTGAACTGAAGTGAGTTCAGGCAGTCTGAACAGATCTGAATCAATTTGAATGAAGTGTGTGGACCCCAGGAAGACTAACGACCGCTTTGTGAAAGGTAATCGGGATCCAAATAAAGAATACCGTAATGAATAAATGATTAAGACATTTCAAGAAAGCATGTTGCACAATCTTAAGATATGGCAAACTAACACGATTATTTACATGTAAAATATTGTTATTTTTAAGATATAGAATATTTTTCTGGTGGCAGCACATAGGGTTAGCCTATAAGCAGTGACCAGCAAATAGGGTTCAAATGAGCGGTCTGGTGGGCCAGGGAAGGGGATGGAGTAAAATTACCGGCCTGAATTATTATTGTTCCAGTCTGCCACTGCAGACACACACACACCAGCAAACCAAACAAATGTATGTCACATACACGCACACTGCACGAGGTGGATAAACCAAGTGTAATCCACGTAATGATTCTTTCTAGGGGCTTATCTCGGAATAGAAGTTGCAAATTGCACATTGTCGTAATGAGCGGGTGTGCAGTTAGCTGTATATTTAGATCTATTTCAGGCAAACAGAATAAAGAAAGCAGAAAATTAATTAAAGAGCAAGTGGGATGGTGCTAATTGCCTGCTTTTGTTACAACTCGACTCGGCGGAGCTGCGAATCAGAGGCCCTCTGGCAGCGATCCAGGTCAGGCTTCTTCAGAGGAAGCCCTCGCTGCTTACAGCATTACTCTTGTAAAGCTGATAAAGCCACAAAATCCGCTTTCTCTGACACAATGGCGGCGGGATGTGAGCTCAGTACATTCCACAGACTGAGTGCCGAGGTACAGGGGTAATTTCCAAGATGCCCAAAGGCCCATACAACAGCAGCTCAGTCGTGACTGCAAGGTGTGTGGCAGAGCCAGGCGAAGACAAAGACAACCGTTGGGTACAGAGCGTCCTCTACAGGGAAGATAAGATAATGCATGGAGAGAGGAAGATGGTAGGAGATAATTTACGTAAGAGGGAAGAGAACGAGAGAGAAAGAGAGGGCGTTAAGGCAACTATGCACACAAGGATAAAGCTGTACCATTTTAATTTGGTTCATGAGATTTACGGGGCTCATGCAGGGTAATTGCTTGCATCAAATTACCTCAATATTTCAGCATACCTCAGTTTCTCAATTTCAGTACACTTCAAGTTCTGTAAATACTGAACTTCTGTACAAAATGTCTTTAAAACAATGCCATTTTAATGTGAACAGTTTTTTAAATCATGACCTTGTAGAGCTAACAGGTACCATCTGAATAATGTTACTACACACGGACACAATTATTTGAAGCAGACAAAAAGGGTGTTAGATTTAGTTCACATCCCAGATGTGGAGGACTTGGACTATTTTATCTGTACAACCTCTCAACATTTCTCAATCTGCCACTGTGGTGATTGTCATCTGAAGTGCGACCACACACATGATCCTACAATATATTATCCTGGCTCTGGGCAGCAAATGGACCTTGATTAGCGCTCCATTTGCACAAGGGATTGAAAAAGTGATCCAGATTAGCAGATCACATAAGCCACTGTAATAGATGCGTGTGCTTCATGCCAGGCCTTGCCATTATTTCACATAGTGCTCTCCTGGCTGAGATTTAGTGATAGGTTAAGTGTGTGTGTGTGCTTGTGTGTGGCTTATCCAAGGGAGCACACTTGCTGGTAAAATGTACACCTTACAGTATACGATATGTAGTACATGCTGTACACAGTAAATTTACCTTGTAAATATATAGGTAAATGTATGTGTGTATGTGTGTGTGTGTGTGTGTGTGTGTGTGTGTGTGTGTGTGTGTGTGTGTGTAAGAGAGAGTGAGAGAGCTTTTACAGTCAAACAGATGCACTCCAGACAGATGTTATGAGAACTCTGAAGGCGGGAAGGGGTGTGAGAAGTGTGTGTTAGTTTGAGCATGTGCTCAGAACTCTCTCTCTCGCGCGTGCTCTCTCTCTCTCGCACGCTCTCTCTCTCTCACTCTCTCTCTCTCGCTCTCTCTCTCTCTCTCTTTCTCTCCAGAGGGTTGGCTCCTCTACACATGAGCCTCCTTCAAGCTGAGAAGCATCTGGACTCAGGTAAATAACACAGAGCGTACACAAACAAGCTGAACACGTTTCCTGTCCCAGTTCTGCTATGGCAGAGTCCCACACGTCCTCTGTGAGTGCTCAGCCTCCACTTCAGGTTGCTCTCCTTAAAGAGAAGAAGGCACATATGCAACCATACTGGAACATATTGACCACGCTGACCTACATCTGCTCAGTGAGGTTTTACTATACCATGAGTTACATGACTTTCCCAAGAGTTTCCACATGGAAAGCTCTACTAAGTGGCTTCTTTTGGAGGCTTTATAAAGCATCACAATATTGCAATAAATTCAATATATTTAACACATGGAAATAGTAAAGTCACATCTTAAAGTAAAAACAATAAATCACAGGGAGTATGGTGCAGGCACTTTTTGGTTTTCACTTTTGGCAAGTAAAAAAAAAAAGAGTCAATTTCAAGGCCAAGGAAGATTACACTTCAGGTGTAAAGAACCTGATCTGAGTACAGACCTGTGTGTCTCTGAGTGTGTCACAGTGATAGGAAAGGTGTCCTATCCGCACAAGCTCAGAGCAGGGGACAGGCCAGCCAGTGTTTTAAATCACAGGGTCTCTCTGCCCCACGTAGGTCAAGGTTTAGCGGGCAGGAACTGTGGGTAATTTACGGCTCATTCCTGCGCCATAATAAAGGCCTCTGTCACTTGGTGCATAAACCACATTGAATGAGTGACCTATGGTCTTCGACAGGGACCTTATGCTCCCAGAGAGGTCATAGATTATGGGCTCTTAGGGTGTATATGACAGACTGAACTATGTGTCAGCGTGTCTTTGGTGTGTTTAATATATTATGGTGACTTTTTATGTTCAGATAAAATGCTGTATAAAAGGGCATAAACAAGGCTTCTGTTCTGATAGGATAGAAGATCAACCCTCCCCCCACACACACACACACTCCCCTGGCTCTGCGGTTGAGACTGTATGAAAACGTGACTTCGTTTATGGTCCTCTGGTGCTGTAAACACTGCCAGCGTCGAGGGCAAAGGGGAATCCCGCAGGACGTGGCTGAAGTTGCCCTGATGTGTGTATCTCAGATCAGTTTTGCTCTACAGGGTCAAAATAACGGAGATTAACATTAGGCTAAGCTATCTGATCCAGTATCAGTGCACTCCCCCTGGAGCAGGATAAGTGCCCTCGCCAGAAAATGGTGGAGGAGTGGCCATCAGCCCCTTCTTACTTTTAAAATGACACAGTTGAGGTATTATGGAAATGATATGTCAATAAGTATGAGGGATAACGTATAAGAAGTTAATGGATGAAAAAAATACATCTTTACAAATACATGCTTACATCTTCAAATAGAAGTGTAATCACAACACTTGAAAAAAAAAATAACAGATCACAAACCAAACTGCATTTTTTTTCTCCTTTTTTCTTGTTCGTTTTATTTATTTATTTTTTTAATCCAGCACCCAGCTACTTGTTGGCGCCGGCCGGCCCTGGGTGTGCTTGCGCACAGAGAATGCGTTTAATCTGAGGCCAAGATTAAGCAGGCCTGCGTGCTTAATCCCCCCGCGGCACACAGCGGCGAAGCCCACAGCTCGTCCTGACGGAGCTCCAATCCCCACGTCTGAGTGGACGGGTTTTAATTGAAAACTGTTCCGTCGCCCCCACTCTCACACCCCCACCACTGACACCACGCAAGAACCGGCCAGCACGCTGAGGATATGAACAGCGTCAGCAGAGGCGATGAGATCATGATCTTGTCCTGGACTGCAGCTGGAGTAGCCTGTAGGCAGTGGTGTAGTCCAGGGTATACGCAGGTATACGGAGTATACCCACTTATTAATCAGTCAGCATTGCGTATACCCACTTCTCAAAACAGGGCGTTTATCCTGTGCTGTATGGGCTGCTTAAAAAAATTGCAAAATGAAGAGTATACCCACTTCTCCAGGGACCACTACACCACTGCCTCTGGGTGCCATTTCAAAAACAAGATCCACAGAATGCTTGTTGCTTGTTTACTATACCACAGTTTTTGCACTTTGTTAGAAGGTTAATTTCTCATTAAATTACAAAGTAGATTCCCACTAGATCCTTTTTTTCTCTACATAATTTTCAGCACTGTTCTCTGTGTACTGTTTTCTCTGCCACTGAATAATTTGTGGGAATAAATATGTTTACAGAGTAATCCAAAGCTTTTGGGGGTGAATAAAGTTGATATCGCAAATGTATTACAACAGAGACACAGTCAGACAAGTTCCCTGAATTTAAAATGTTTAATGGACCAGTATCCAGTCGACGTCTGCTTGCATGCATTTCCACTTGACTCATGTTTAAGGCCTTTCCCTAATGGTGTGTCACACAAACAGCAAAGCCATTTTCCTCTCACTATCAACTACCTTTGAAATGCTAAAAATGAAAACATGTATTTTATGTGACACGGGATGTCTGTATGCGTAAGTATTTAATTAAGACATGCACAAGGAAGCAAATAATGCACTAAGGGATTTGTAGTCTCAAAAACAAATGCGCTGCATGCCTCGCACACAATGAAGTCAATCTTCGAAAGTCTAATTTGATTTTCAATCAAACAAAGTGAAAAATGGTCCCTGTGGATGTCACACTGTGCAGTGACAGTTCGCCTAATGTATTCCACTGAGATCTTACACTGAGAAAATTGCACTGTATTATCCCTATGGCATTCATTGTTTTAAGGTTTTTTTTCCCCGTGTTTGTGAGTATGTGTGGGTGTGGCAAACATCCAAATCTAATTGAATTGGTCAACATAGCTATCTTGCTGATGCTTTTAGGCCCTTGTCCAATCCTAAAGCAATTCCAGAGCATGTTAATATCAGACAAAGGGCTTACAATGTGGAGCCGGGGGGATTATCCAAAAGCGTAATCCTCATTTTGTTTTGGAGGGAATGCCGCCCATTCCAAACAATTCAGTGGGCCTCGGTGACATCCCCCTGTTGTCGTTGATATTATGATTATGATGGTTATGATGACGATGTCGAGTGGACCTAAGTATATTCATATACTTGTCAGTTTTACTGCTGTGGTCCGTAAAATCTAGACTTCAGATTGTGACTGTAGATTACATGACTGACTTTCTCCTTCTGATATGTTGTCGACTGCAAATGGAGGGAGGACTAGCATATGAAAGGGTCCTATGATAGGAAGCTGACTGCATTTTCTTGTTACTACATGATTTGTCTATGTGCTCGCCTTAGTCCAACACAGCCTATGACTAGTATAATCAAAATGTGTCAAAGGTGAATATTTTTTGGTAAGGTGCCCCTGACATGAATTCAGCTATTTAAGGGTTGCAGACACTGATAGGTCTCCATTTCTCCGGGTTTATGAAAGCAATATCACAAAGCTTCACATCTCATTCACAGCAATCTGCCAACTGTTCGCTCCTGGGATTTCCTTCCTGTTCCTCAGCACAAGCACACACCATTATTTAAAGAAGAGGGTGTGTTGGCCCTCTGCCAAAAGATGTACACACACACACAAACACATACATAAATACACACATACAGAAATACACACACACACACTCACACACACAAAAATTTTCTCCATGCAGCGTCTTCAGAACCCCCCCATCCCAACCCCCCCGGCTCGTCGCGGCAGATAGATTAGACTGGGTGTTTGAGCTGCATTAATCCCAACCAAACGCCGTTACACAACTGCGAGGAGGAGAGAGCTGCCCTCCTGTTCAGGCCACAGGCCAGCTACCCCACTGCATGTCAGGGGCTCTCACTGCCAAGCCAGCCCCAGGCCAGGGTCCAGGGTCCAGGGTCCACCCTCCATCTTCTGACACACTGTCACTGAGACAGCCCTCCTCAAGGTGGCACCATACGCTGACTCAATCCAAATGAAGCACTCAGAGTATACTGTATATAACCCATCACATGATAAAATGTTATCTCTGTTTACTTTGTAATGTTAGTTGTTGTGGTTCTGTCAGTATGCCGGATTGGCAGGGAGAATATGACAGAATCTCGGGGATGATCCGTAGCATTAAAAAGTGATTACAAATGGCAAATATGTGATGATTCTGTGTCCCATTTTGTTTAGGGCTTTGAGGTACTCAATTTTAGGAGCTCGACAGGCTCTAGCCATGTTAATGTTGTCATTATTATGATTAGGTCATTTGTGAGAAATACAAATCTGACCTGATGCCAAAAGGTCATAGCTCTGTGCCTATGTAGAGCCTGTGTGTGTGTGTGTGTGTGTGTGTGTGTGTGTGTGTGTGTGTGTGTGTGTGTGTGTGTGTGCGTGTGCGTGTGCGTGTGCGTGTGCGTGTGCGTGTGCGTGTGCGTGTGTGTGTGTGTGTGTGAGAATGGCTCTCTCTCTGTCTTTCTGCTTGTCTGCATGTCTGTGTGCACATATGTATGCATGTTTGTGTGTGTGTGTGTTTGTGAGAGAGAGTTTCAATCATTTATCAGCACTAACTATGTTGTAAAGGACGGCATGCTGGCATGAACGGTGTATGTGTGAGAGAATGCAGTTACCATAGTCATTTTAGGTCATAACACATCAATAGAAGAACTTTGGCATTCTGTCAATCAGGGCACTAAAATGATTGATTGAAAATTGACAACTGATGAGATCAAAGATAGGAGTGCGGAACACAGAGATTGTCTTTCATCCAGTGGAATCTAATTTAATTATTTTCTAAATTGATGTTTGGAAGGCAAATGTGTTTGTGACATTTACTGTGCAGCATACCGGCAGGCCCCTCGATACCAGGCTTGATTAAAGAGCCGGCCTGAGTGTTTGCTCAGAGGAGGAATTGAATGGAGTTGGCACAGTGCCACAACGCACAGGAGCAAACTCCAACACTCATAAAAGCATAAACGCCTCTTCTCCCAACAAGCCAGAATGAAATCCAAGGTCAGCACGCCATTAAAGGCCAGACACACCTTGTCTAAAAACACACATTAGTATGTATTCAAGCTATGCACTCATGTAGTGATACTTAGGTAGGGATTGAATAAGAAGTGATTTTTTTCCCCCCTCATTGCAGTCAAAAGAAGTGATCCTCCAATGACAGACACTGCAAGTCATGGTAGGTTCCTTGATAACACACCTTTGAGACACGTTGATTGAGGCAATGATTAATAAGAATGTGAAGATGTCAAGGTTATATTTTAACTAACTGATATTACCATTTGTTTGGGTGATTATAGTTTTCTAACAGCAGACTAGGAGAAGATGATGATTAAATGATTAAATAGATGATTAAATACGGCTGCTGCAGTACACGTAGTATTATCTATTTAAAAACAAATAAGGCATACAAAAAAATATTCTTTTTGAAATGTAATGTTTGAAAGTAGGTGTGGCACAATAGTTGCGGGCATCTGTAAATACCCTACTAACCTGTTCTGACCGACTATACTATGTTTGCCAGCAGGGGGAAGCAATGTCTTATCTCAGATGAGGATAGTCCTCATGGGCAGCCGATACTCAGGCAAGAGTTCAACAGGAAACACCATCTTGGGCCGCCGCGATGTGTTTGGAGCCACAACTGAGGAGTGCGTAAGCCAGGAAGGTGTCGTCTTTGGCAGGAAGGTCACCGTGGTGGAGGTCCCCGCCTGGAGGGGCCGCTATTTCCCCCTGGAGTCCCTGGAGACCATACAAAGGCGTTTGAGTGACAACCTGTCTCTGTGCCCGCCGGGACCGCACGCGCTGCTCATGGTCATCCCACTGGAGACGATTCGGGGCAAAGAGTGGCTGGTCGAGGAGCTTCTGGAGTACCCAATCGAGAGCGTCTGGGGCCACACCATCGTGCTCATCACGGGGGGAGATGCACTGGGGGACACCGACATCGAGACCCTCATCCACAAAGAGGTTAGGGAGCTTATGAGACTGTGCGGGAACAGGTACCACGTGATGGACAACAAGAACTGGGGCGATGGGCACCAGGTGGAGGTTCTGCTGGAGAAGATAGAGGAGATGGTTGCTGCTCAGGGTGGGAGGTGCTTTGAGATGGATGATGAGATCTCACAAGAGGTGGAGAGGAGAAGAAGAGAGGTGGGGGAGAGAGCAAGGAGGCGGTTGCAGAGGACAGAAAAGAGGAGGAAAACACTTCGAGGGCTTCTCGCAGGTGAGTGCACACACACACACACACTCACACACACAATCCATAGCCCCATAGCACTTTATGTCACAGTAAAAACATCTTGACAGAGCAGTAGTGGTTACAGTTATGGAACCTGGGTTTCTGGTTTGATTCAAGCATATCCTGGTCTCAAGGTGAAGAGACACAGTTTCACTGAGATCTCATGGGTTCAGCTGATCAATCTCCGAACCTATATTTTCTGACTGTCTCTCTCCTTTTATCCCTAAATATTTACCTACAATAAAATACCATCCCTATAACCCACAACCCTCATCACTATCCTATCCTACCCAGGAGTACCACACATGCCCTCAGACTTAAACCTCTTCCTCATGGGGGGCAAATACGGGGGGAAGAGTGCAGCCGGAAACACCCTCCTGGGGCATCAGGAGTTCGGCCTGGAGACGCAAGTGTGCCAGAGGGCGTGCGTGTCAGTGGCTGGGCGTCGTCTCACCATCATCGACACGGTCGGCTGGGATTGGCGATCCCTGGAAGACACGTCGGAGTCCGTGAGACAGGAGCTAGTCCGCAGCCTGACTCTCAGCGGCCCCGGGCCACTGGCTTTCCTCCTGGTCATCCCAAGCACCGTGGGGCTGACGGAGAACGACCGGAAGGCCCTGGAGCAGAACCTGGAGCTGCTGGGGGAAAAGCCGTGGGAGAACGCCTTGGTGCTCTTCAGCCTGTCAGAGGGCTATGACTTTGAGGAGGTCAGCATGGAGGAACACATAGAGAGCTGGAAGGCGCTGCGCTGGGTGGTGGAGAGGTGTGGGAACAGGTAAATTGGAGAGTGAGTGTCCATCAAACAGTGGCAGACATCAAATGGAGAAACATTGATACTAAAAAAACAACAGAAAGAACTATAAAAAGATATTTACAAATATTCCTGTGCACTCCTAGCTTTCCTAGTATGATTTAAGGATAGTGTTGAGGATTTATTTGTTGAAATTGTTTTACATTTTAAAAACCAGAACAATACATATGTCAAAGGAAATCCCTAGAAAAAGAGTCAGGAGTCTCAAAGTTTGTTGCGAGGTGTAACCTTTATTTGCAGCTTGCAAACAGATGTGAGGCAGTTTTCTTAATTTCATAATTAATTCAGCGCATCATTTCTTATACCTCCAAGTCTCCTCCTAGTTTCACCCCATCACTTGTCACAGTGACCTATCAGTGAGACAGTAAAATGTGGCCGTCCACTACTATTATGTAGACCCCTGCTTAATAACTAGTAAATCCTTCCCATTTCTGGTATACTTTCTATGATGATGGTGTCAGAGCTTACTCACCTTACTCATTAGAGGGTGCGGCCGCCATTTTATCTTTCCTTGTTAGTGATAATACTATAACAGGAGCTATTATCAGGGTAAGTATGGGGAAATTAACCCTTAAAATACAATAACTTATAAAGGGCCTTTAGGACACCAGCAAGAATTAGCAATGCGCATGAACATTTAGAAGAGATATCTGATTTTCTTCGCATTACGCTTTCAAAATTACAATATTATCAAAAATCACAAGCTTACAAACTAAAATCTCAACAAAAGCTTCACATATGCCTTTAAGGGTCTAAATATATTTTGTACACCTGTACAGTGAACTTCTCTCTTGACCAGGTACCACAAACTGGACGTGGATGGACGTGGGGAGAGGCAGGTGGTTGAGCTCCTAGAAAAGGTGGAGGAAATGGTGGCGGGGTGGGACCGCGAGCTGCTGCTGGAGGCGCTCGAGCAGAGTGAGGAGAGGAACACGGAGATGATGGTGTTGTGCTCGGAGCAGAACCGGGTCATCCAGCAGATGGAGGAGATGATTGAGTGCCACGCGAAACAAGTGGAGCTCCTCGGTCAGGAGAGTGAACAGGACACCGCAGGGATAGAATGTCACTAAGTGGTAAATGGGTTGTAAATAAGCAGCACAGGCAACAAGTCACAGTTGGTTACAGTGCTCACCAAACATTTTATGAATCAACTCCTAATGAAAACTGCCATCTAAAGATGTTCAGAACATTTCTGAGTGTTCCCTCTTAGTCGTGGTGGAAAGTTGTCACAGGTTGAAAATCCCTGAAAATTTAGCATTACATTTTTTTTCTGCAAGAAAATGTTGCCAATAAATGAAACAAAAAACCTGTTTTTGTTAAAGTGCAAGAGTGAGTTCACAGTATTTTTTTAAACATATGTGGTTGATAATGCACATCAGAATGTCATAGCAAATCCTGTGCAATCCAGAATGCAATACTTTAATGCCCTAACTGTCATTTGGGGTTACTGAGCAAGCAGAGCGGTGTTACAAATATAAAATTTTGTATTTTATTTTTTTTAGGGCAGATGCAGTACTGCCTCAGGTCTAAACACTTGGAACTTGAGAGCAATAAATACAAATACACATGGTCACCACAGGGTGGAGCACCTGTCCAATCAATGCATCAAGACAGGGAATGCGACTGTACAGTGTGCTATGCGTGCGGGCTATGCGTGTTAGAGAGTGTGAACGTGTGAAAGTGTGCATGCCCTATGGACCTAGACACTTCTCCGTATTTATGTACTGTAGTCTTTGTCACTAGTACGTGATGTCATCGAAGTGTTAGTGTGGGTCAGGGGGAGACGGTGTGTGTATTTTTAGAATCCACAAAGGCAAAGGCTGTTTTCCAAGGATTCCTCATTTAAAGATTCGGTAAACAATGAAGAGGTGTGTTCTAAACTGGAATTTTTGAACCACTCATGGAGATGGTACATGCATTGACATTTTTGCATGATGAATGATAATAATTTGAATGATTTTAATGGATGACACAGCATGGAAATCTTTAAGTGAAATTTAATGTAATCTTTAACCATGCTAACCATGGCTATAGACAAACAGAAGTGGAGTAATAATATTTTCATTCTGGGGGGGGGGGCATCTGTAAGGATATTCATATTTACATTATATTTACTATTCATATTGACTTTCATTTCAAGTTGGCAAAACTGAGCACACTGGCTTAATGAGTTTCAAACTGCAGTACCGAACAAAGGGTAGCTTAGTGTCTAATGAACAGCTCATAATTTGGACAGGCTATCCCATAATAACACACAAAGAAACCTTATCATGCAAATACCTGCCCCTCATTGTGTGAGGTAGTTAGGTCAGTTAAACAGTAAACACATACAAGATGAGGAATGTCTCTTATGAAGTAACAAGGCCTATCAGTATGGGTGCCATTATGTGCATATGAGAGCAAGTTGACTCCCTAAAACTACTATTAATCCCCCCCTACCCCTGGAAATGATGTTCAAACTCTTGTGTGGAAAATTTGTATTACGAATAGCCCAAGTGAGCATCTTTACAAAACCAAATTTAATTTAATGTGGTGCTTCCAGCATCTGCTCCAGTCGGGGGACGCACACTAAAGGCAAAGCAAGGCTATTAATCATCTGAGGCAGTGGAGGTGTTCTTGGCCTGGAGGTGACTGAGGCGGGACCACACCTTCAGGCCCAGTCTGTGGGACTGACCCCGTGCGGACCAACACAGCAGCTGCTCCCTCATTTCTCTGCCAACACACAGCACAGTGATTCAGCCATAGGATAGAACATTCTTTCAAAACACAAGTCACGTGAAGATGACTACTGGCGGTAAATATAGATTATATGCAAAGATTCTTGTTGGCTTAAACTTAAAAGTGCGTCTTATTTTTGACTAGTCTAGTCTACAAGCTTTTCAAAATCTACAGAGTCACTGTTTTACAAATGAACACACAAGACTGAAAACCTGAGGATGTGATCTTACCACACACACACACACACACACACACACACACACACACACACACACACACACACACACACACACACACAAACATACACACACACACACACACACACACACACACACACACACACACAGACACACACACAGACACACACACACACACACGGGTAAACAGACATACTTTTTTTTTCAGTCAAGTCATATGGCAAGTGTTATGTGGCAAAACATGTATTCATGTGGTAGCTCATTCTGTTTTTCAACTAATCTCTAATCTGATCAATTTCACTTTTATAGACAGCAGGGAGAGGAAAGTACTCTTTATTAGTCATGCAGCTGATGCTTTTAAGCTAATTGACTGATAAAAAGCCACTGTCTCTCAGAAACAAAGCTTTACCAAGCCAGCTTACACAGACATGTTCTCAGAGTTTTATGGGAAAGGACAGCTTTTTGTTTTTGTGGAAGAAAGCTATTCAGGTTTTTGTTTATAGCTTGTGGCAAGGCCTTCAAAGCATCGGAGCAGCACTAGTGAGCAGCCAGCTGAAGTTGTTATAGAGGCCTATTAGATTTGCAATAGACCATGAACTGGAGTGATGGTCTTCATAAAAACCTTGAGTTCATAAAAGTTTGGCGCAGTGCATCATGGGTGTCGATGCACAGCACGACTCACCTGGATATTGACCCTGTGGAACTGTGAGACGGCATTGTGTGTGGGCTCCTGTACTGGCTTTGACAGCTGTGAGAAGAGAGCAACAGCCCAGTTGTAAAAATAAACTACCACTTAAACTCACATAAAACTGTTACCATGCTTTTTATGTTGTCTTTTTAATGCAAGGAACGGTAACAAAAGGTTAATTGGACGCACTTGATTTTGTCCGAAACAAAAGTGCTCCATATTCCTAGACCAAGTCAATGATTACTTCTGACAGAAACACTTGCCACACCTACATGTCTTGCCTTTCAAAATCCATACTAAGCATCTCACAGTAGAATTCAGTTTACTTTAGCAACAGTGGTCCTCTACAGGAAGTGAACTCATGATCCATGCATAATCAGTGTCTCCCCCTACTGGTGGCACCAGGGCCTACCTGTCGGCTTTGGCAGCCTTTTCAGCGGTGTCATGGCTTCCCGGGAAGGGAAACTGGGCTTGCACCATCTCTGGAGTGAGGGTGACCTCTTCCCCATCGGCTCTGGACACACAGCATTAGAAAATGAAAGATAATGCGTTCACTCATACACACACATACACTCATACACATTCACCACACACACACACACACACACACATGCACAGAGATGAAGAGGCACCTGAGGTGTTTCAAAAGTCTATTAATGTGCTTGCAATCTATAGGGTTTAAAGTAATTCAGAATAGAAAAGTAAAATGTATGTGTATAGCATATTTATTATATTGTATAACTTATTTAGGAGTTGTACTAAAGTGATAAAATAGATTTAACTTAGATCTAAAAGTTCATAAGAGGATCTGAGGGCACAGGGCAGAGCATAAGGGGTCAATATTAGATTAGATTTAGATTAGACACTACATTTGAAATATAAGATGGAGCTAGACCATTCACAGCCTTAAAAACAAACAATACAATCTTAAAATCGATTAAACTTTACTGGGAGCCAATGTAGTGTAGCTAAAACAGGTGTAATCAAACTTTTTGGTCATTGTTAAAAGTCTAGCTGCCGCATTGTGGATGAATTGCAGTTTATGAGGTGATGAACTGTCTAATGCCTGAACATAATGTATAACAACAGTCCAATCTGGAAGATATAATAGCGTGGACCACCTATTCACAATCTTTTGGGAACAGGACATTTCACACTTTAGCTATTGTTCTCAGTTGATGCAATGAACCACTAACCACAGAATTTATTTGTCTGTCAAATTTTTATTCTGTCAAAGAACACCCCAAGGCTTTTGGTATGGTGCGAGAGGACCAAGCACAGTGCTAATGTCTGTCCTGGCAGCAGGGGAACCAACGATAATAACTTCTGTATTACTTTCATTACATTTCAGGATGCTACTGCCCATCCATAACTTAATATCCGCTAGGCAGTCAAAAATAGCTTTCAGGCTGTCATGTACAGAGGGAAATAGATAGCAATGATAGGAAATCCCATATTTCCTGAAAATCTGGCCAAGGGGCCATAAATACAATAAGAACAGAAGAGGGCCTAAAATGTAACCCTGGGTAACTCCACAAGTTAGGGGGGCAGCATTCGAGAGTAAACCACCAGAACTGACCACAAAGGGCGTATCAGATAAATAAGAGGAAAACCACTCAAGTGCTTTCCCCCTTACCCTAATACAACTGAACAGCCCTTTGAGTCAGCAGTGAGCAGCAGATCGTTTGTAACTTTCAAGAGGACAGACCCAGTGCTGTGCATTGCAGAAACCCAGATTGGTACATTTAAAGGATCCTATTCTTGGTTCAGATAATCTTGTAAAGTATTTTGATAAAAAAAATGGAGGCTTAGAGATAGAGAGGGGATTAGAAGGGAAATCTAGATCCAGGTTAGGCCTTTTTTTTGCAAAGGCTGCACCACTGCATGATTAAAAAATGTTGGTACAACTCCTGAGACCAATGATTTGTTAATGATATCAAGGACATTTCTAACCACAACATGAAACACTGAAAACATGAAAACAACCACATGATATATAAGATTGGGAATGCAGGAGACAATTTTCGATTTGACCCACAATGCATAACTCACACACACACACACACACACACACACACACACACACACACACACACACACACACACACACACACACACACACACACACACACACACGCTTATGACAACAGTCATTAGAACAATCAACAATACAATATCAACAGTCAACAATCATTTACTGAATATGACACTAGGGTTTGTGCTTACTGTCCATCCTGAACCTCTTCCCTTATCTCCTCAGGAAGGTTGCTTAGAGGTGACGGCGCTTGGGGGGACAACAGGGCGGCATTCAAGGGGTCAGACCTGACAGAGGGAAACAAACATGCTCTCAACGACTTTCCTCAGATAACAGGCAGTAAACAGTGCAACCTACGTAACCTCACCATATACTGAGATGGCAGCCAACCTGTGAACAACCTGTCATGATAACCCTGCTGTATGTCATGGATGAGCTTACAGGTACACACAGATTGCTGCACCTGCAGATACGGTATATCCTTCATTCTTTTTGGAGCAATGATTCATAACAGAGAGTGATGTACAGGTGACCTTTGGTCTTTCACAAGTCCTCCAGTGACAGCCTCTTTGGTCTAAGAGAAGCACTTTAATCTTACCCTTTCAGCAGTTGCTTCTATTCAAAGCACTTCACAAGTGGGACAATTGCACATGCACATCTCTGCTTCCTGGGACACAAAGCCATGGGGAATCCTGCTACTGCCTTCCTCTAACAGTTCGAGAGGATTTATTGTGTATAGTAACACTGGGCAGGACCACAACATGGTAAGAGTGGTAGCAGTATAAGCAAAGACAACACCTTGAAGGAAGTTTCATATTTTGACAACTTTGGTTGTTTATGTTTAACACACATACATCCTTGATTAAAGTCAGAGTTTCATATTTCCCTATCAGTTTACATGTAGTGGTTCACACTGGCTTTTACTCTCAGGCAGGGACGTGCAGAGGAGGGGGCTAAGGTTTGCCCGTTTGCCCTCCTCGACTGAAGTTGCCCCTCCGAAGGAAATATATATATTTTTTTAAATAGTATTACGGCTGCAGAACTTCATGTAGGCCTAGATAAAATAATCGCGGAATAAGCGTCCAGGGGACGGGGCGGCGGTCAGTGAGAGTTTCAAGTGATATAGGCAAAATATGCGTCCAGGGGACGGGGGCGTGGCGGCGGCAGTTGGTGAGACTTTTAAGTTATATAGGCAAAATATGCGTCCAGGGGACGGGGGCGTGGCGGCGGCGGTGACAAAAATTTACGTGTTGCCCATTTTTCCAGGGCAGAGCAACTGCCCTTCAAAATTCCTGTGCACGTCCCTGCTCTCAGGTAGATGGGCTTACATTTGAGGGGCCCAGTTGCTGGTGAGGGTCGAGGTGCTGGACAGGATGGACACGGCTGTTCCAGTGAACTTCTTCCAGGTCATGACCCCACAGATAACATCCTATGATTAAACAAAAAAAACATCTCCAAAATGACAAACCATAGTAAAAATGTGAGTCACACTAAAAATGTGAGTCAAGTGCTGTCGAATACAAATGTATTGCATGTATTCCAATTTCATGTATTATATAGCCCTGCTCTTTTAGGGGAGATTCTGGGAGGGCATTTGAGACAATGACTCATTTGTAATACCACAATACAATCAAACCTGAACAGAAATGAATTAAATTGAATGAAACTCGACTGACTTCAGCAAAGTGAAGTTTGAACTGAACTGATCTGGTGAAAAGAAAAGCTTAATACGTACTCTTATGGCTAATTTTGAATCATTGAAATATCATTGAATGATCATTGAAACCCTATCAAGTCACAATCATCTCTGTTACTATAGCGATTTTATTGCCTCTGGATTTCACGATTTACGACTGTGAGAGCAACTCACCGTCCGATCCAGAAACTTCTTCTGATTTCCCACTGATTTCCCACTGTTCATCATGTGGTTGCCCTTGGAGATGGTGTACCTGGGCAGGGGGCAGAGGTGGAACTCCAAGTCACACTCCAAGTAGCTCAGGCTGGGCCTGTAGGCATTGAGACCAGGGCAGGGGTTCTACACAAGGGAGAGAGGGGCACAGTGTCTCTACATGAACAAGGATGTGTTAGCAGTGCATATAAACCCTAGTGCTGAATAGGGTATGATCCAGTGAGTGAAGCTTTAAAATATTTACGGTAGATTCATCGTCAAATAAATTAAAAGCAGTTGGTATTAGATTGACAATGGTTCACTTCTCAGATCATAATGAAACTGTATTAACTGTCATTAAATAAAATTAAAATAATTAGACACACCAGAGGTTTAGCAAGCCAAGCCAACACACATAAAGGAAATTCCAAACACACTACTGTTTGTGTGCTACTGCTACTGTTAGTGCTGAATGTCTGTGATAAGGTGCTCATATTCCTTACAAAGATCCTGAGGGGGTGAGCTGGAGGCGGTTCCATCAGGGCACCAGGGGCACTGAAGGACAAATGGATAATCTTAGCCATGGCTTCACTCATCCCTTCCTCATTCCTCTTCTCTCTCTTTTCCTCTTCTCTCTTCCTCTCTCTCCTCTTCTGGCGTCTCTTCCTCTCCTCCCGCCTCCTCCTCTTCTCCTCCTCTTGCCTCTTCCTCTCTTTCTCCAACTCCTCCTCAGCATGAGGCTCTGGACAGGAAGAGGGCCGTTTGGGCGCAGGAGGCTGCAGCTCCTCCTGTGGGAAGATGGGCGCAACTTTGGACGTGTTGGAAACTTCATAATCAAGTACCTTTGGTTTCAGTTACTTTTGTTTTGATTTCATATTGATGGACAGCTGGTAGAATGTACAGAAAAACATCTACACTTTCACTACAAGGGACATTTTAAGCGTAGGCTCAAATTGCTCTCTATTAGGCACGTCTGCAGCATTGGATAACTCTTCAGCAGTCATATCATAACAAATAAATTATCATAATCGACCACTTAGGGACTGTTAGGGACATTTAACAACAACAACAGTCTATCTACTCAACAAGTGACAGCGAGCTCTCAAGGCCCAAACTCAGCAGAGTTCAGTACAGCGGGGATCAGACCATAGTAACACTTAACTGGGGAAAGTGGGGAGCAAACGAGAGATATCAACTTTCACGATGCACAATTGCCTTTTTACGTCGTGTTTACACAGCGGTGGGCGGCTAAGCGTGACATAAAAACCTCATCCCTGCTCATCTTTGCGTGCCTGCTACTGAGGACAGGCGTTTCAAGCGGTGGCGCTCTGCTCTCTGGTAGCTAAGAGCCACGTCGACCGTGACCATACGAGACAGAGACGGAAGACGGCTCTTTAAAATGAGTTGTGTTTATGCAAAGGTCATTACAGTGGGGACCTTGAACTCGGCAGGGATGGATATTTATGGCTGTCACCGATGGGAAAGTGAATTGCCTAAACATGGCGAACTAAAGATAGCTGACTTAACTGTCTGAGCGCGCCTTGCTGGATCCCACACAGATGTGCTCTGTGGCCCGGCCGGTCTCAGAAGCTCAAGGGATACTATGGTTATCCGTGAGCGACGTGACCGCCAGCTGTTTAAAATCCTCTATTATGAAGTTATAAACAGTCACACCAAGCCAGGCTTCAGTGCTGCAGGCTGGCATAAGATTCAAATTTTGGGATTTTGTTAATACCGGCCCCTAATGTAACTTGTCTGAGAGAAAGTTGTGAGGAGGACGTGTCATATGTCATCACCTATCGCTTTCACCAATCAACTGCTAGTTGCTATCTGAACTTAATGCATGCAAGGTACACACAGACAGGTTTGGTGATGAGGTGATACCTTTGGTTCGACGGTAATAACCTCTGATGGCTTTACAGGAAGTGGCCCCTGTGAGCCCGCATCCTGTAAAAGATTACATAACCACAGAATGGTTTTTCAGAAAGTCATGTCAATGATGCAAATTACATTGATGAAGGATAATCCAAATTAGATCAACATGAACATGAACTGTAACTTGATCTCACATTCATCTTTTGAATGGCTTTGCGATGACATCTGATTTTGCATTAGCACTTACAACTTCATCTGTGGTCTGCTGGTCCCCTGGAGCAGAGGCTGGCCTGTCCGTGTCGGCTGTTATCACAGGATTGGATTCATCGTCCATTTCTGAGACAAATCCAAACCATACAAGCGACTGAGAACTTAAAGCTACTGTAAGTGATATTCTCTGATCAGTTCCCAGTTCCCAAACTAGTTTCCGGAGGCTTCTAATCCTCTCCTTCCAATTTACTCTGCAAAGGTAAAATAACTGGCAAGCAAGGGTGGCCTTGTCTTGAGGTTACCGTTGAGATTGAGTGATACTTTGGATGGGTTTTCTACATTCTCTGTGGGTTGCCTTATAGAGGAGAGCCTTCTGTCCATTCTGCAACGTAGGACAACCTGAAAGTATGGAAAACAATGATACTACACATTCATACCTGTGCAAATCTAGCTTACCAAATGAATGGATCCTTTGACTTAGACTAGACTGGATGAATTTAAAGAGGAATCTAGGTCTGGTGTTTCATTCATTTCTTCATTTACATTTTCATAAATACATTTTCTTCCAATGAAATCCCCCTCTATACAATGATTTACAAATCCTCAAACAATGCAGAACTGCAGTGTCTGATTTGGAAATGGGAATGTTTAGCCTAGTATGCGCATACCTTACGAGCTGCTTGCTGGAAAGTTCTGAGAGCTCGCTGCCTGATCTCAAGAGGGCTCCCAAAGAATGTGTGGAATTTGGGAACACAGTCTGGTAACTGGAATGAGGAACATATATATATTTTAGTAGTCTGTGGTATCACAGTACAACAGCCATACATTTTATTCCTATTCCAAAGAGTGACTCATGCAATACTCAACTCGTTCTACATAAATTCATGTTCAAATTCCCTTATCATGTGAACTGGCAGCACATACATGATCTAAAATGCTATCAGAGAGGTTAGCATTAGGACTAGATTGGGCTCAAGAGTCGTAGAATTGTACAGCTTGTCATTTCTTTGATCATCAGAACAACTCTACGTATGGTTAGACTGTCATTGATTAGGGGACAGATATAAGTGGCGTGGCGACCGAGACAAAACACTCTATCTCTACCTGGCCTGAGCAGCGAACTGCCCGCCTCGTAGAGACATTGGTCTGGGCTCTGCTGAAGTCCTCCGGGTCCTCCAGCTCTCCCCTCTTGATCTAGACAGCGGGACAGAGACACAGCTGTAAATGCGTGCCACGGGTCAAAGGCATATCGAGCGCGGCTAAGGACAAGACACCACGGACATTATTTTTTACGAAAGGGATTGGCTGCACCCCAGGATTCCGCAGCCGGCAAGTGTCCTCACGAGGAGTTTGTTCGACAGCGAAGCAACGAATGGCTTCTCATAAAACATGAAGTGAGTAAATGAAGAACATAAACAGAAAGAGAACAGGACACACGGGAGGAAGTGCTGGTGAGTGTCCACGACGGCCCTGGCAAATGTCTGCCGGCTTGCGCAATGACCACACAAAACAATGCACCGTTCGCAAGAATTGAGAGATCTTCAGAGGAAATAAACAGACAGGGGAGACACAAGCACAGGATTCAAAGCACATAAATCATTCATGAAAAAAAAAAACTCAAACTGAGATAAAACTTATCTGAAAACACAGTCCAGACCGGATGGTTGACATCAACGCAACTGTGGCTATCACTAACGGTTTTCCGTAGGCTAGCAAGAATCACCCACAGATATGGTTTGTGCAAGAAAGTGAGCCTTTTACGTTGAGACAGAGCTGAATCACCACACAAGAGAAGGGGCTTCTTTTTGAAGAGAAAAGTAATAACTTCTTTTTTTGGTTTACCTTGTATACGTTATCAGCAAACTTCCTCTCCTCCAAAATCTTTACCCTGGCCTCTACCGAGAGTGGATCCTTCCCTAGATGAACTTGCCTGTGTAAGTATGCCATTTGTATTACCAAACACTATGACAGTAATGCATTGTAATCATTCTGATATGAAAGAATCATCATGATTTATGAATGAGTTGTTGAGTGTCATCCACAAACCATCTCAGACGATTGGCTCTTTCCTCCTGGACATCCTGTCTGACTTGGTTCTCAAAGATGGCCTCTCTCACCTGTCTGCTCTTGTGCTCCATTCTCGTATAAGACATGGCTGGAAAACAAGGCCACTGTAACTAACAACTTAATGTAGGAAAGGTGTGACATGTCAAGCATACCTAAACTTTTCTAAAGTACGTTACCTCTTTAGCAATAGTTTCCTATTCACATTACACATATGAAATCCAATGTCACATACAACTTGAGGTAATAAATGATTGGATTAGAATACAACAAGCCCACTATAACAATCACGGAATTCCTTTCTACTGAAAGACACATCTGGAGAAGTTCTACCGTCCCGGAGCTCCTTGGCGCTCAGTTTGTCTAGCGGCTTCATGAGCAGCTTGGCCACTCCTGCAGGCGTGCGGACATCTATCGGGGTCTTCTGACATGGAGCCTGGGGTTTCTTCTGTTCCTAAATAGGATTTAACATGCAAATTATTAAAATACAACAAATACAAATGTTTTTGTACAAAACTCATACACTAATTCAAATAATTATCCATGGTAGATATACTTTCTAACTCTAGTAGTGAGCAAATACAGATATTAGATCCAAAACACTGTACCCAATCCACTATACACCAAAACATCCAGGCGATGTCATGCTGCTGCTCTTTAACGAATTTGCACGGAGGAAAATACGCATACAGTATATACAACATACACGTCTATAATTTAGTTAGAGATGCGTACCTTAATTTTCACCTGGGGACGGGTCGCCCGAAGCTTAGGCTTAGTGGCCTTCGATAAAGACGTGGGCCCTTTCTGACCTTTTGGTTGCTTCTCATCATGAATCTGTTTACTGAGGCAACAGATATACAAGATCTTCATTTGAACTATAACTATGATTCAACACTCAAATCTCACAAATAAACTGTGCTTCTCATTTCTCTTTACCAAACCACACGGTATGGAAATCAGTACTGTTACAAATACAATTTACATGTGCAATACGGTTTTGAATTTCAACAGAAAGGCCATTTTCACTTGGAGTACAATACACAGTGAACGATGATATACATACTATCTTACATTGCCATGAATTCTGTTTTCATAAACAGCCTCAAAGCAAAACGTGCCTTTTGTATTAAAGCAACCACTTCCCATTGACACTAAAAGAACACTAAAATAAAACAGTCCCTCATCATTGTACAACAAACATAATAAGATTCCTTTCAATGGCAGCAGTTTATTGTTCATCAACCTTTATTGGCCATTTCGCAGCTTAAACCGCTGAGATAAAGCACCAAGAGTGACGCTACCTGTGTATTTGACTCAAATAATCAATAAATCTCTTTCATCTATAAAACATACCCCCGTTTACCTGGCCGCTGTACCCTGCACACCGAAAACATTTATGAGGGCAACCTAAACTACTGTTTGAAAAAAAAAAAGAAAAAGAAAAAACAGGTCTGGGATTTTTAGGTTTCCATGCATGAGTGTCACTTTGATATCAGTTAATAGTGAACTCCTGGGTAACACATTAACTTTCCTCTTGGGCTGCCGTGAGGAAGTAGACCAGGCCTTTCCTCATTACAATGGATCATTCATCATGATGGCTTGAAATGTTCTCATGGGAAGGAGGTCTGTACTGGCAACAATGTTTAATTGGCAATTTTTAGTTTTACTGAATTTACGTCATCATGAAATCATTGGGAGCAAAAATAGGATATCTTGACGTGTTAAGGAGGTTTATGCTCATGTCACAAGAAAATTAATTTAAAAGATCAATTCTGATTGCTATGCTTTTATTTCCATATTGTGTTGTCCTAGACATACAGTATATCCAGTTATCTGGAGGTGAACTGATTCCAAAAATAGTCTCCACAGATATTACATAAATGTTTCTAAAGTAATGCAGATTATATTGATTTAGTTATCTCTTCACTCAACCATGGTTTTTGAAGAAGTGTAGGAAAAGGAGTCTGGTACCAGCCATATTTTGCTAGTATTTCAAGTTCTATTTTAAATAAACACAAACTGCCAATAAGAGCCAACCATCTATTCAGAATACATAATGCTATGAATACATTCTGTTAAGAAACTTGACGTCCTCAGCATATTAACTGTGCATAATTCTTTCCTCACGTCATTTCAACAATCTGGACCTTATGCAACGTCATACACATATGTGCTTTCGAGAGATTGATTATCTTCCAATCTCTGACGTTGTTTGCGTTGCACTTAATCACTGTCCATGTTGGCTTTTCGAAGGAACAGCAGCATTTTAAGCACCTCGCCTTTGTTTCGCATCAGACGCCAGCCACTGCTTTGCCCTGTTTGTCCAGAGTTTACAGCAAACACTGACAGTGACAGTGGTTTGTCACATAAGAGGAACTAATTTTGAGGTCACATGTGGACATATGCTATGTGTAACAATCTAGAAGCACATAAGCTCTGTAAACATTCTGATGTCCAGTAAACACTTTTCTTCACATTCTCGCTACACCCAACTCAACTCAACAGCTTTTGTCTTGGCTTAGCCTATTACAAATGATCTCAGCCAGCTGTACAGCGCCCACCCTGTTTTACTGGAGACAGGTGGACAGTGTCACATGAGGATCCCTCATCAAAACAGTTTACAGACTACAGGCTGCCCATAACTTTATATGGAATATTGTTTTTATGGCACGAGGGTAAGGAGGCTCCATTTTGTAATGACATCTTCCTCAACATACAGACCCTCGGTACCTGAGAGCCAGGTTGGGACAGCGGCCGCTAAGGGTGCACACGTAGGGTCTGGAGTTAAACTGGGAGATGACCAGCTGGATGGTGACCTGGGCCGTGCCATACTGGAAAGGCGTGAATGTCACCGTCACCTCGGCGACGCCTCTGGCTGGGATGACTCCTGCAGTAAACACACACACACACACACACACACAAACACAGAGATGCAATCATATTGACACTACAATTCTATTTCAGCTGTGACGATGCAGGCATGAACTATACAACACTGCAGGACAGGCATGAAACAGGCACTGAATGTAAAATACTGTTTCGGAAGACAGGGATGGAATGTTGGAAAATTAAAAAGACCCCCCCCCCCACTAAATGGAGTGACTACTGTTGTACTCTCATCATTCATACTACAGTAGACAGAAAAATAATCTTTAAACTATGATGTGCTGTTGTACCTGAGAATGGTTGTATGGAGAAAGCCTCACTGGGCTGGAGACAGTAGACCTGGAATTCAAAGTCAACTGGGCAGCTGCAGCTCAGGGGGATTACATGGTCTAAACTGGTGAAGAGCACAAAAGACAAAGACACAACTTTATAATACTAGACAAAATCAAGACAACATAAGATAAATACATAATATCACAAGACAAAACCACAAAACAAAAACACAGCATTATCAGCAACCATGCGGCTTCATCTTCTCTGCAGTTGCAGATCATATATATTCTACATAAAGAACATAACAGCAACACTTTGCACATTATTTTACAATTAAATATTTGGGCCTGAACAAAATCTACATCATGAAATCAGCTGGTATTTAATGGAGGCTCTCCACCTCATCCCCAAAAGAAAAAAAACATACCGTACACAACAATGGAACCACTGACATAACCAAATATTATTAAGGAGAGATGTTCACACTCTGTTACTTGAAAAAGAAACATAACTGTAGCCTGTGTGTCTTTCACAACCTGTGTGTGGAACATCACCCATGAAGCTCTACAAGAAATAACGATATATTTATAATTCCTCTGGATAATAAAAATAAAGCATGGTCTCCAAGCTTTACTGTAGCTTAAATTAGGATTCACACAGGATGGCAATTCATCTAATGCCCTTCATAATGTGTTGCATAAACACAATGTGCACACGGAGTAGAAACAGGTCAGTGTGGTTCATGCCAGAAAGGTGAAATTACTAAGCAGGTTACTCTGCAGGGCTAGTAGTATACGTATCTTGAGGCACTGAACGCCAGTGTTGTCTTTCCCCTCACAAACTACATAATAAATCAGATAGAGCCCTAGCATAATGAGATCATGCTAGACAAGGGGTCCTTGATTTTCTAAACCAGCACAATAGATTGGGCAAATCTTTCGCTTAACTAAATCATGTCAAATAAAACAAACGCTGTGAGGAACGTAAAACACAGCCTGACAAATTGTGTATATACACAAAGTCACCCTCCAACCTCTTTCTCTCTCACACACACACACACACAAAAACACACACACACACACACACACACACACAGATGCAGGCATGAATGTCCCTTCTGTCCCTCACCTCTGGCCCAGTGCTACAGCTGGTAGGCTGATATGTGATGGGATGTCCAGGTCATCAATCACAGGATAGGCATGGACAGGTACCAGTATATTTTCTTCATTCTGAAAAAAAAAAAAAAATCCTTATCTGCATTAGGTCTATATCTACACTACAATAACAGAGATTTCTTACAAGTGTATTGTATTTCAAATCAACTACCTACACACAGCATTATATTACTAATGAGAGTAACATTTTGATTCAAATTTACATGACATGGCTTTAAGGGTTACATGATTTAAAAAGGGTTGAAAAAGTGATCAAAAAGTAGAAAATGTGATAATCCATCAACACTATAACCAGAACATTTTAGAAAGAAAGAAAGAAAATTAGCCTTAACATGTAACTGTGTTTAATACAAAAATAAATGATAGTTCACAAAGCCTTAGCTAAGAGTTGAATTATGACCTTGCAGTGAATGCGGATGCAGTCATAAAAGTACCGCCACTCATCAGGGAAGAAGTTCAGCTTTACTGTATAGGAAAGCCCTGGAACCAAACGATGCTGAAAAAAAAAAGATATGGAGTGGGGAGGACATGCTAAACCATATTTCTGTAAAGTAGCAATGCATGTGCCACAGATATGATAGCACTGATGGCATTACTATAGCAGTATAGAACATCACAGTACCTTTTTTGTGTACGCTGTCTGAAAATACTTTGTCTGAGTTGGAATAATATGAATGTCGATGACATCAGAGGATATGTTGGTGAGTTTCTGCAAGGGGAGAAAAGAGTCTTGCAGCACTGAGAAATACCACTTGTTCTATATGTTGACAATATTTCTGGATTCTAATTTTACGTGCATTTTTTTTATTGAAAACGGCCATTTACCAACAGCTGCTTGTAATCCTTCCCCAATTCAAATCCTCTAAAATGTACTTCTGAGGGCTCTGCTTGAATTAAACTGTTGTTTTGGAGTTTGGCAAAGATCTCTGTGTGATGACAGACAAAACAGGAAAATCAACACTCGAAGAGAATGTGATGTCTCCACCCCACTTAAAAATCTCTAAGCACAGGCTATAGCCTATGTTTATTTTACTTTATCTTTCATTGATCATAATTTTAGTCTCTGTAGAGGGTGAATGGGTTTACTAGTTTCCAAAAGATGATGAGGAACATCTGTATCCCTCCTGACTTCCTCGACCAGCTGGAGCAGAGGAAGCGGAGTCTTCTTCCCAAAAGTGCTGGTGAAACTTTCAGGGGCAGACTGTACCACGTCCATCTTCAGAATAACTATGATCCATTCAGAGACTCCATTTCTACCAAATGAAACAACAGATGTAGCTTTGAATGACGTTTTGGCTAATTTAGATAGAAAGCCATGGATGATACTAATTACGGTGAAGGAAGCTGGCTAACGTCAATGTTACTACCTAACAAGTGTCCCTTTTGTGACAACAACTTCAATTTACTATGAATTTAACCATCATCCATCCATTTAACGTCAATATAACCAGCTAGCTAGCTATCTATCGATACTTACGTTAGCTCTATAGAGATAGATAGGTGGCTCGCATTAAGCTTTTAGCAACTTACAGCTAATTTTAGCCTTTTAAGGAAGTCACTTTTAACCAAGCTTTGCCAGCTTATGAGAAAATAAGAACATATTTCACACCTGATTCGGTCTTGCTACAGATGTTTTGCTTCAACAACGTGTGTTCCACTACAACAAGCGACACATTTGTAAACACATCTCTTTACAGCACTTCTCCTGCAAACACTCTCGTCACCATGGTGATAGTGTTGCTCGGAGGTGGCCCAAAAGGGCAGTGACACCACCAACATGTAGGAGGGGCGATCATAAAATGACAGGTCTTCTCGAGCGCAGCATAAGTCAGAAGAAAAAAAAAAACACAGACAAAATGTTAGCAGAAATTGTTACACATTCTACCACGCATATCTGTACACCCCATATCAGGACTATTTTTATGCATCGTGGAATAATGGCATTGAATTTTGAAGGCATTTGAAGGAAACAGACGTGGTCCCTGGATCAAATAACTGAAATATTCATTTTTGAATCACTTTTAAAAATTAAAGCATGATTGATTCTTTTTTTTCATCCAATGGATTATGTACTGCTACGACATAGGACGAGGTACAATTACATTTTGAGAGGTTTTGAAAATCTTCCGTTTGAAATTCACCATGGATATACTGTTAAAACGCCTAGTGAGCGATAAATAGAGCACTAATGCTTTCTGTCCGACATATAGGCTAGTGTGGTTTCAAAAATGAGAGTCGTATTTGTTGGAATTTTGTTTGCCCTAATCACAAAGGTAAGCAATGGCCTATCTCATTTCCTTTCCATTTTTACCCAACAGATCAAATTAGACTTGTGTTTAAACAAATGTGAAACGTGACTATATGTTTTGTCTTTGTATCAAGATCCATGCGTTTGAATGTGAGTCTCAGAACTTTCACGCAAAAGAAGAGGAAGCCTGCAACAATGAGTTGCACGCATTCAACCTTTCAGGAATTCAACCAGGTAGCCAACAATGTCTTTTACAAGAACAACTTTTTCGCATGCTGCCGTATTGCCATTCTGTGGTGACGAGCAATTTTGTCTGTTATGAGCTGATGTGAATGCATTGCTTCGTTCAAGAGATTAGGATAACGTAAAGCATTAAAGGTCAAGTAAATAAAGTAATGAATTAAGTATTATACAAAACATGAAGTATTAATTAATTGATTAAGTAATTAAATGCATTTCCCATTCTGGTGTCCACTGTAGACTGCTCAGGTTTGTGGGATGACCTGAACTGTTGGCCACCATCTCAGATTGGTCAGACTGTATCACAGCCTTGCCCAGAATTCCTCAAAACACTGGGTAAGAGATTCTCCCAGTAACAAATGACTCTGTCAGAGTTGCACCACTTCACCAAGATTTGTTTGACATGTGCAGCACAGTATTTCTGTCTATTTATATACATGGGATGTAGGCTAGCATGGAATCTTAGTGGTCTCATCATCAGAGAGTGACTATTGTCATCATCTCAGAAAATAACTATTCAGAGAAGAAGGCATGCAAAGCATATTTGATTTGTGCATGTTATGATATTTGAGTACCGCTATCAAAACACTCGTAAAGAGACTTGGATAGTATTTCAGTACAATAGGGCAAACTAGGGGAATTTTATTTACATGCATAATCATCCTTATTTGGGTATATTATCATTGGTCATACATACACTGGTATCATGGGATCCTGGGGTCCATGGTCTCATTGGGATTGACCATGGTCACTTACTGTAGGAACCTGTGTATATTTGTATTAATTCAGTAATTGATTATGATCACTTTACAATAACTGCAATCATTAATTTATCAGTTCTCGCTAACATATGTTCTAAAGAATCTGAATGATGTAGTGAGAGAGCGCACAGACTGGAATGGACCTGCACTGGTGCGGTGCTGACTTGTTCTTCTGCCCCAGGGAGAATCTACAGGAACTGCACTGAGGAGGGTTGGTCAGACGCCTTCTCTCCACATGGATCGGCTTGTGAACTTGCCATCAATGAGTCCTTTACCTTCCTTAGTGAGGTAAATGTTTATTGGGTGCTTTGTTTGTTTGCGTGTGTGTGTGTGTGTGTGTGTGTGTGTGTGTGTGTGTGTGTGTGTGTGTGTGTGTGTGTGTGAACTTTTTTCTAAAACTGGGCCAATTTAGTTAGACCATACTGTGTCATATCCAGTAGAAAGGAAAGACTAGGAAGTGACAAGTCACAATCTATTCATAAAGGATAAATAATACTAATAAGAAATAGTCACCGATGGGCTTTTTTTATGCCATACTTACTGTAGCGATCTAGGCAACTGCCACTATAGATTCAATCTGAACTCTTACCTTGATTTATGAGCTCATTCTGGCAGCAGTCCAACAGAAAGATTAGCTAACCGAGAGAAGCATTTAAAATAAGACTTTTTTCAAAATAATTAAAGAGAATATTACAAACATTACAACATATTGTTATACCTACTGTTCATTCACTGTTTTTAAGTGCTATAACAATCAACAGTACTTGTACAACTTCTGCCTTATACTCATATCCCTTGTACTATCCTTTGGCTCTCAGACTCTCTCTCTCTCTCTCTCTCTCTCTCTCTCTACATATAAAGAGACAGAGGCAGTCTTACATACAGACAACACTGCATCATATAGCTGGAGCTGCTAAGTTGGTCTGATATTAAACTCCTTTTCCCTAGACTCCACAGTTCCATTCCTATCTGCCCTATGTGAAGGCCATGTACACCGTTGGCTATGCTGTCTCTCTCATCT
This sequence comes from Clupea harengus, assembly GCF_900700415.2. Taxonomy (NCBI): domain Eukaryota; kingdom Metazoa; phylum Chordata; class Actinopteri; order Clupeiformes; family Clupeidae; genus Clupea; species Clupea harengus. The sequence continues at coordinate 16,290,775 of NC_045172.1, forward strand.
CTTTAGTCATTGCCATTGCCATCCTCTGTCTGTTCCCGTAAGTTTTTTTTATATTGCTTATGACTATACTGCTACCCAATTAAACTCTCTCTATCTCACTCTCTCTCTCTCTCTCACACACACACACACACACACACACACACACACACACACACACACACACACACACACACACACACATTCACACACACACACACACACGCATACACACACACTCACACTCACAAACGCACACAGACACACACACACACACACACAAACACACACACTCATCTACCTTCTCTCATTCTTTCTTCTCTCTCTCTAAGGAAACTGCACTGCACCAGGAACTACATCCACATCCAACTCTTCCTCTCCTTCATCTTCCGAGCAGCCTTCATCTTCATCAAAGACTATGTGCTCTTCTCCAGTGAAGCCATCTACCACTGTGACTCCTATTCAGTACGTTGTCTCAACACAGAATTGACCAAAATCCACAGACACATTGTCTATTTAAAACAGACATTGGCAAGCCTACAGTAAGCAAACTGGCCTGCCAAAACCTAATGGATTTTTTCCTTTAAAAATTCTAGTCTTATTTCTGTCATTGCTGTCAGGTGTCAAACTATTGGTCTGCTGTTACACAGAACAGTTTTTCATCCATCTCTACATATTTTGTCTACCTTGCACCACCATCAAATTGATAGGTGTTCAATTTACTTGCTACATGTAGTATTTCTACTGTTGGCTATCAGTGTGATGAACAGCACGGATTTTGTGCCAAACGATGTCAATAGCTACATTTATTAATCACTACGAGGCAACACAATCTAATGACTGCTCAACACCTCTGAATAGAGACTGGTGGTCACATGTGTATTCTTTCTGTACGTCTCTCTTCACAGTTAGCCTGCAAGCTAGTGCTGCTAATTTCAAACTACTGCATCATGGCTAACTACAGCTGGCTGTTGGTGGAGGGCCACTACCTCCACACCCTGGTCACCGTCTCCTTCTCAGAGAGGAAATACTTCTGGTGTTATGTAGTCCTTGGATGGGGTAAATCTGCCATGGCAACCTCATGTGCTATCCAAAAATGCTCTTTCTTTTTTGCTTCTCAAGACATCTGATGTCATTACAACCCTCTATATTCAAGTTGATGTTTGTAATCTCTTGATTGGAAATATTTTCATTTCTTTCAAAGCTGGGACACCTAGCTTGAAATTGTATGTTGTTCTATAGGTATGCCAATGATAACAGTGGGAGCCTGGGGCTTGGCGAAGTATTTTTATGAGGACGAAGGGTAAGTCTAAATAGTGAACATCAGCTGCATACGCATAATGTAAAAAAGACGTTACAAAACTCTGTCTTCCATATGAAAGGTGCTGGGAGACCAGAGGCAGTGACTGGATATGGTGGATTCTCAGAGTCCCCGTCCTCCTGTTTCTTGTTGTAAGTAAATGCTAAACATTATTGGCATACACTGCCCCATTTACATTAGTATCGGATTTGTATCCACTTTTCAGTCAGTATTTTTGTTGATGAAACTGACGTTTTTTGTCCCCATAAATGATTATGACCTGTTAAATCTGCAGGTAAACCTGTTCTTTTTCCTGAACATCATCAGAATACTGGTCGGCAAATTGAGGATGTCTGATGTTCACGGAAATGAATTCAATCAGTTCAAGTAAGTTCAAGTCGTCTGTTCACCAAATCATAACAATATGTCATTACACTCTAATTTGCCAATTGAGCCTGCTAGGTTGAGCAGGGTAATGATAAAAGCCTCCAATAGCTTAATACAACAATATTTGAAATGTTCAATGGTTATCAGCCATGATTGCGTTTTGCGTAAATAAGATGGTATTGTTTATGTACAAAGTACACCACTTGGTGCATAATGTATTGCATAGTGTAGTGCTAGCTTTTCTGTATTTATTTTGTATATACATGTTGTTTTCAAGACCATTATGTATGAATATATGCAATGTTCATGTACATGTATCTTCATGTTTACTTGCGTCTTTTCTAGGAGACTTGCCAAATCCACATTTCTCCTGGTGGCACTGTTTGGACTGTACTACATTCTCTTTGCATTTCTACCACACAAAGTAGACGGTTTAATTTACATGATATGGAACTTTACAGAGCTGGCAATCGCCTCAACACAGGTACTGAGTTCTAATGATTCCTTCCTTCTGCCTTAATACTTTAAATGCATACATACCTCAATCTTTCCATTTCTCTGTTCAAGGGCTTTGTAGTGGCAGTTCTCTACTGCTTCCTGAATGGAGAGGTATGGTTTACCTCAAGGTGTCCAAAGTGTGTTCAAAGTCATTTATAACTTAAGACTTCCTTCAGTGTATTCCATCTTTGTAACAACAGCTTGCTACATGACAATGATTCTTAATTTCATACAATAATTACACTGACACATAAAATTCTTCTGAGCACAGTCACGTAAACCGCCTAAACGGCCGTAACACATGACTGTGTTGTTCACATAAAGCCTCTGGAACAGCTGAAAAAGCACTATAGTCAGGTATAAGACATAAAACGATTGTGTTGTGTGGTAAGATAAAAAATGTCAAACCGTATGCTGCTTGGCATACTCATAATGGTCAGATAGAGCACTTGAAAAGACAGTAGTGCATACTCATAATGGTCAGATAGAGCACTTGAAAAGACAGTAGTGCGTACTCATGTTCATTCCCCCCCACTCTGCAGGTTCAGTATGAGATCCAGAGGAAGTGGCGCCGGTGGAGGATGAAGCAGAGGTTGAACGGCACCCCCAACCTGCACCATGGCTCCATGAGCCAGAGCGGCTGCCCACTAACACAAGTGTCCTTGATGCCCAGGAGCCCCGCCAGCCGTCAGTTCAGTCTGGTGTGAACCCACCATCACCCCCACCCAGGATGTTTCCTTCCCCCAGGATATGGAAGTGCAAGACTGACACTGACTGTTCAGCTGTGGAGGAACTAGAACAGCCATTTCCCATAAGGAGGCCTAAAAAATGACTTTACTTGTACCACTGAGATCTTAACACTAGTGCTACCTACAGGAATAAAACTGTATTGACCAAGAATACTATTGTTCAATATAGAGGTATGATGGCATGGGTGATAGCTTTGCTCCAGATGACAAGCTGCCTTATCATAATTTTCACAGTAGTTTCATCACTTTGTGCATAAACCACAGGTGTAATGGTGACTGGTTTGAGCATTCACCACCAGCCTTTTATTGTCAAGGTTTAGTGGGAGCGAAGAACAATCTACATTAAGAGCAAACTAATATTACAATCAAATTCTGGTTCCTCCTAGCAAGTTTTGTACGGAATGGACATGAAGAACAAAGTTGTTCTTGGAGTGTTCTGGAATATTGGGGTGAGACTATAACAGTGTTATGGAATCATGTCAGCAGACTTCCGGGCCTTCTAAGAGACCAAAACTGCAAAATGACTCTTCGAGGTCAAACTGTCTTTAATGAAAAAATCCAGACACTACTTTTGCTTTATTGGCAATATTTGTAGGCATTGCTGCATTCCGATATATGTAAGCTTGTATTGCTTAGAATGTGCACTATAAAAATGATCATGGATGCTGCAGAGTCAAAGCTCAGTCAATCAGAATTCTGACTTTTGTTGAAGTACCATGTGAACCTAAATTGTTTGCGAATGAAAACTTGGCACCTCCTTCCACACAGTCAAACCTCATCCAAAAACAGCACAATGATAATTGTATTTCAACTATTGAAAAACTTTATAAAAATCACATTTTTCTGGGCAATACAGATTGTTCAATGGCACACGTTCTAAGTACAGCTTTCCTAACAAAGCCACACAAAAAAGCATGTGATTATATAGGCCTACTGCTAGCACTCTTGATTATTTTATTCTGTAGGTGAAACTCTCAGGCACAGGTTGTTGACATGTTGGAATGTATGAAACTGTCAGAGTAGAGCTCCTACTTAGGGTCATCTCATAGAAGTATGCAATACAAAAGAGAAATCTCTACAATTTGCCTGTTTGCTTGTTTGTTTTTCCTTTTTGCCATTTTTCATTCATCAGTTTAGTCACTATACTGAAAAAATTGCATTCAGTCAAACACAGCAGCTTTGTGATCAGTCTCTGACCGAACAATAAACTGGAGTCATGGTGGAACAGTACAGCTTCTCTTTTGGACTGCTGTTAGAGCCCTCTAGATAAACTGAGTTTAGTTCATTCACAATATCAAAGCAAGTTATCATTAAAAAACAGACACACACACAAAACGCATATCGGTCATCAAACCAGCATAATGCATCCAATTTTCAAGACAGGGACATTGTAATTATTTCTTGATTTAAATACATTTATACTTTTGACGGTAGATTGCAGACTATTTTAGTCCGGATTATTAGAAACCTACATGGCCACCCTGAGGAGTCCCGTTTCTTTGTAAGACTTCCCCAATAGAATTTAGCCCTTGGATCTACGACCCCAGAGGCACCATGATCACATACACAGGGAAGACTTCATTCTCAGTCCGCCAAGCCATATTTCCCCTTCATCTCCTCCACAAAGTCGATATAGGCTTTCATGGCATCTTCTTTGCTCATCCCTGTAAATCACAGAAGAAACATAGTCAATACAGGGAAACGCTTACAACTAACTGACATTAGCACGATGTTAATGTCAACCTAAGGCCTAAGGGTGGGCAAGGAACTATACATACACTTAATAAGTCATGTAATCCCATGCAGTAGAATACTGTATTTCCCCATAACTGTAATAATAAGACAAGTATGAACCTTTCTTGGTTTCCCAGGCGTCCCATTTTTGTTTCCCTGCGAGGTCAAACAGTCCCGGACGGCCTGAAACAGTGAACAAACAGGTTATCACGATCTTAATCGATTACATATCTGGCATTTCTAACATGCCTTCTACCACTAAGAACAGCCTATTGACGTTGCATATCTGTGCAACACTGTGTAAGATTTCACCAAGACTCATATATCAAGTCTCATATACAAGTTTAAAACCTCAATGTCACAGCGAACAACAGAAACCATACAATCTCTAATGATCTTAGTCGTTATAATGGAAACTGTGTTAAATGAACACTGTACTGGTTTCTTGTTCTCCATTGGGATTATGCTTGGTATTTCATACTTAGCGGATTTAGCATAGATTCGACCAGTTTTCAACTTTTTTGTTTTACTCTGTAACACAGCAGCATATCTCTTTCTGCAGTTTCAGTGACCCCCATAGTGAAATTCAATGCCGTCCCTACTCCCGTTGGTAAAGAATAGCCTAACCTATGCCCCAGTTTTTGCATTGCGAAAGAGGGTTATTACACTGTAGAAGACTTGCATTATTCTATTAATGGCAGTGAGTTTGTTCACTCTGAATGAATTTCAAAGTGTCATATTTCAGTTCGTACTAAAAAATCTCAACACTTATACCACGCCCGACGCTGACACAATATTCGAACAACCGTTAGGATGACCACATGCAAGATTGTTTCCCCATTAGACGAGTCGTGCAGACCTACTTATGTTCACATCCCCCACAGTGGATTGCTTGTACAAAGAATAGATCTGCAAAACTTCGTTCTTTTCTGGCTGCGTTTTCAGAATCTTCGCCTCTTCCGCGGCCCGGTTGAACTCCTCCTTTTTAGAGATCATACGATGAGAAATACAATAGCACTCACATTCCCATTCTCTGTGTGCCACCATGCAGACATTGTCGGTTTATTAAGTAAGGTTACTTTATACACGTAACAAGTCATTGCTCCTATCTGTTAGCTGCAATACAATTAAGAAAACATTAGTGGTCTTTGAGCAAATGTAGATTACTCTGTAGATGTAGCTAGCAGATATATCACTCAGGCCTATCCGTCTCAATCTCAAAATGGTAACGTTAACGTTGTCAGAAGACTGTCTTTTTGCTTTAAAATATCGTGTTCAATTTAGTTCTACAATTTAATAATGGTCCACTAGGTTGCCAACCTAACCTAAATGAAACTGACCACCAAACAAATAACTGCAGAAGTCAGACTTACTTGAGACATGTTACAGCACAGAAAATACAGGATCCTTCCTACAGCCACATGCAAGGAATGAGGATTTGAGGAAGTAGTTGTAAATGGGCGGGGAGAAGGAAGTGCTTAAGAGATATATGAAGTACCGCAGATCAACCACACGAGGGCAGCAGATGCCAACCTTTAGAAATGGATTGACACGCCCTCTTTTCGTATTAGCCCCTCCTGGTACAAATGTAGTACAAATGTAAGATTGTAAGATTCGGGTCGCATACTTGTCGAGGTTACATTTATTTTGTCTTTTTTTTGCTGACTATTTTGCTGAGTATATAAGTCATACTATGTTATAAATCAAGCATTTAAGTAATACGCAAGACAACAGTTCAGATGGATACGTTATTTGAAAGGAAAAGTGTAAAGACTCAAAAGCATATATATTTTTATTTAAAATTTGTACAAACACATGAACAGACATTAAAAGCAGAAACATTTGTAACAGTTTCATATAAAATATTTCTACATATTCAATAATTTTTTGATCATTTGATTTTAGTTTCAAACTCACAAGAAACTTTTAACGATACAAGTCTGTTCCAACAACATTTAAGAAACATAACAGCAGGTAGGCCGTAGATGAAGTTTACAATGGCTTTATTTGATTGCAAAAGATAGTGCAGATATAAAAAAGGTTTGGCATTGTACCTATGCTACCTGTTAAACAGTTAACTAATCACCTAAAACAGAAGCCCATAATTCAAAATTGACTGTAACTGTAACAAGTAGACCTATGATGGCATCATGACAGCACTTGGATTGCAATGGCAATTTTGCATATCCATGTGTGGCTATGACATGTATGTGAACAAATTCTGCTGCCCTGTAGGCCATGTTTGCAAATGGCAAGCACAATTCACCTGCACACAACATGTAGGCATAAGGCGATTCATAGTTATGTCTAATCAAAATGTGGAAGAAATAATTGAAATTGCAACGTAGGCTACAGCGGATCAGGCGTCTTGCGTGTAAGCATATTGCTATCAGAACTCCCCCCCCCCCTGTAACATAATGTTTTCCCTCCCCCAGCAAAGTCAAGTTGGCGCGTTAACCTCACTTGGAGCGATGGGAACCGACAGATGTGGCAGCGGCGGGTGGCAGCGGCGGGTGACTGCGGTGGGTACACGAAGGCAGAGACGTCGGCTCCCAACTGCCGCCCCCCCCCCCGCCCCGCGATTTAAATAAGCCTACTCTGCGAGGGTGGCTAACGCTCTCTCACGTCACGCTTTAGTCCTCGACTAACCCCCGGGACTGCACGACCGACCGCGGCCTAGTCCGGCTACCCGCGTGACTCTAGGACAGGCACGTGCCCGTCTCTGTTGTTGAGCAGAGGCCACAAGCAGTGATCGGACAAAGAGGCGTGGTCGGGTAGGCCTACAACTTGGTGCAAGGGCTACACTGTCAGCATTTGGCATCAGTCATAATAAACAACAATATAAAAAAAGCACCTCATCCCTACTGTTGCCTCATATAGGCACTATCCCCTAATACCAGTTATTGCAGGAGTCTCATTTCTCATCATTATTATTGTGTGCAGTGAAATATCCGTCTCACAAAGCTACTAATCGCCTTGCCTCTCTGAGCACGTGTCTCCGACAACACATCTGTGGCAGGGCAACAAACTTGTGGCGCGTAATTTACTTCTGCACTTCCATCTGAGCAGTGTGTGAAACACAGACTCTTACCCAAATCTGTTCAGCACTTGCCCAGTGTAGACTGGGACACAGTGTGCGGCATGACTCCCAAATGCAGTGTTTACACTGAAATATCGTAATATTTGTAAAAGTAATCCTTACTGACAAGCAATTCATTGTCACACAACAAATTTTTAGCATCCAGGAAAACCTTCCTACAGCAGCTAAAATAACAGCGCGGCAGACACCACAAGAGGGCTATTTGTGGATGTCTGGGGCTGGGACGAAACAGGAAGTCACTGACCAAAAAGCCTGCAGGACCTGTGCACTGCGAAGGATATGAAAATACCAGTGCCTCTGATTAAAAAGATACTACATTATAAAGCCCTATGTGTGTGCATGGGGTTCTGCTTGTGTAAGAGTCTTGGGGGGGGGGGGGGGGGGGTATTCCAGCAGGTGTATCAAACTCTGAGCCTAACCTTGAACTCGGAGTGGGAGATGGGAAACTCTGAGTTTTCTGTTCCAGAACAGCTGATCCGAGTTAGTTCAATCAACTCGGAGTATGTTCACTCAGAGGTTAAGCACATGCCTGATGAATATAAAAAAAAAAATCAATCATTAAATGGAGCTCCAATACTACAGATCACCATGGCAACCAGCAAGAAAACAGACAAGGTCCTCCTACTTCACCACTCTGATACATGCCATGGTGAGTATGAGCACATTTCCGAACGATGAAACAAAAAACAGTAACACTGCTGCAGATCTTTGTGAAGCTGTTCCCCCATGTCATTAGAACATTTATATAATTATTACTGTTCATTTATGTGGAAAAAAATATATCGTTTGTGTGGTTTTAAGTAATTAAACATTTCATTTTCTGGCCGAGGGACAAAAAAATGACTTAAAACCCTAACAGCACAAATGATGATTTCTAAGAACTGCTACACTTATATTAATTTGCTGTGTCAATGAGTTTGAATGCAATTATTAATTTAACCACACTTTCTTTTAATATTAGGCTACAGGTGAAAAAGTGGTGCAATATTACTGAAGAAAATTGTATGTTTATTTAAAAAATGGTAACGTTTGATTAGGTAGTCATCATCGAATGATGGCACATTCATTTGGGGTCTCAAAATCCTCTCCTGACATATAAGGCTATGCAAATGAATGTGGGTTCAACAGTGACGGGTAAACGAGGACCCATGTCCAATAGCTGCTCAGCAGGAGGGATGACATGGGCAGAAACTCATCGTTTGTTAAAGAAAACCTGCCAGCGAGCAGGTTAGGTTCACAGAGGCAGTTACTGTAGACAGTGGCCAGAAAATATAATGTGTCATTACTCAAAACTGCACAAAGATGATTTTTACGGAACAAACAGTAATACTTTTATTGATTTTCTAATGACATGGGGGAACAGCTTTACAAAGGTCGGCAGCAGTGTTGCAGATTTGTTTTTTTACCGTGGTAGCAGACAGAAAGTTTGAGTTTCCTCTTTTTCTGGAATGGACAACTCAGAGTTTCCCTCATCTCAACAGTAACAAACCCAGAGTTTTAACAAAACTCGCTTTCTGGGATAGCCCCCGGATGTGCATGGCTGTGTCTCCTACACACACACACACACACACACACACACACACACACACACACACACACACACACACACACACACACACACACACACACACAAACACACAAACACACACACAAACTCACACATTACTGATGTCCTCCACTCCGTTCCTCTCCTCCTCAGGCAGCTGGAAGCGGATGCAGCGCTGCCTCTCCCATCCGCGCCGGATACGGGCCAGGCGCCGCGCCACGCAGGGGAGAGCCAGCGCCAGTCGGCACAGCAGCACCGCGCACGGCAGGGTCAGTGCCAGCATGAAGGTGGGGGGCAGGTAGAAGTGGTACTGGGATGGCTGGAAGGCCCTGTCCCAGCCAAACAGCAGGGTGTGGAGGGTGGACATCAACAGGGCGGTGTAGCCCAACCGGGACTGGAGGAGAGAGGGGGGAAGGAGGGGGTCGATTAGGGTGGAGTGGAAGGGAGAGAGATGAGGAGAGGAGAGGGGAGGAGAGAGATGAGGAGAGGAGAGAGATGAGGAGAGGAGAGGAGAGGGGAGGAGAGAGATGAGGAGAGAGATGAGGAGAGGAGAGAGATGAGGAGAGAGATGAGGAGAGGAGAGAGATGAGGAGAGGAGAGGGGAGGAGAGAGATGAGGAGAGGAGAAGGGAGGAGAGAGAGGGGAGGAGAGAGAGATGAGGAGAAAGATGAGGAGAGGAGAGGGGAGGAAAGAGATGAGGAGTAGAGAGGGGGAGGGAGATTAGGGTGGAGGAGAAGGGAGAGAGACGGGAGGAAAGAGATGAGAGGAGAGGGGAATAATAGTGCAGGAGACAGAGGGGGTTGAAAAAGAGAAGTAAAGTGAAGGAGAGAGAGAGAGAGAGAGAGAGAGATAATCATAATAGGAGAGGCAGAGGCGAGGAAAGGGTGGGGCAGGAAAAAGACAGAAGAAGAGGAGGGAGAGTAGAGGTAAAAGAGAGAGGGCGAAAGGAGAGGAAGAAAATGAGAAGGGGAGAGAAAAAAAGGGAAGGAAATGGAGAGGGGAAGAGAAGGAAGGGAGAGGGGGGAGAGAGAAAGAGAAGGGGAGATGTTTTATGCATGATCTGGTGCTGCACGGACACTTATGTGAAGACAAGTACGGTTTCATGACTTCTTGAACTCAGTGGAGCACAGACACATAATCCAGAACATTCCTGAAGAGAACAGAAGAGGCTGAATGCACAACCAGAGGGCATGAGATACAGCAGAGACTCAAGACTCAAAATGACAGACTGTAGTTTACACACACACACACACACACGTTCTGTTCAAAGATGGTATTTTCCCCACACTGTGCATGACCTCACCTATGAGTATGGCTATATGGTTGAGACCCTTGAACTCTGATGCAGAATATTGCGGCTTCTTGAAAGTGGAGACTTGAGACTTGTTTTCTTGAACACACAAATACATACACACATTCATATCCACACACTCCCCAACACGCCCCCGATACAAACACAAACACACGCCCAACCACACACTGCAACGAGGGCGTTTTCCTACCCATGTGCTGTATGTGACCTTAAGTCACCTGTGCGTAGCCACATGGCTAGGGCCCTTAAACTCCTTATACACATACACACAACCATAACCACCCCAACACACACACACACACACACACATCAATGAGAGTGTTTCCTGGCCGTGTGCTGTACGTCACCTGCGTGTGACCGCGTGGTTGTGGCCCTCGGAGGCTGGAGTGACCTCGCTGGGCAAGCTCTCTTCTCTAATGAGACCCCTCAAGCCCTCGCTTGTGCCGACACCGAGCTCATTCAAACCTTGCAGGAGCCGCTAATTATTTCTGCCACCCCCCGAGCTAACCGAAATTCATTAACCTTAACGAGGGGGGATGGAGCGGGCGTGGGAAAGAAGGCGGAGGTTTGTTGAAAGTGATTCACCTGCTTGTTCCTTCTATTATGGTTTTTCTGGTGATTCTCTGTGCTCGAGGCGTAGAATCACAGGGTTGTTTAGTGGCGGAGGAGAAGGTGGAGAAGGTGGAGGAGGTAAGGCTTCAGGCTTTAGCTTTGAGGTTTAGTGTGTGGGAGAGGCATGGCACAAGTCTCTTTACACACAACAATCTTTAAAATGTCTGGTGAGATATCTGGGGGCTTTTTTTATCTAGGAATGTAACTGCTGTAAGTGCAAGTTAAGTACTAGTAGAAGTGCAAGTTAGGAAGGGAGGTGCTCTATAAAGAGTTAGGTCTTCAAGAGCTTCTTATGAGGACATGACGAACCCAATGTGGCCGGAGGACAGTGAGAGGGAGAGGGGGGGGCAACAGAGAGTTAGACTGAGAAGCAGAGAGATCGAGACAGAGAGAGGGAACAAGTGAAACAGAGAGAAGAATGGAGAGAGAGACAGACAGAAAGGGAGCAGGGAGAGAGAAAGAGAGACGCCCAGAGTTTTATCCCAGGATCCGGCAGCATGTGACTAATCTCATGCCGTCTGGATCAGCTTAACATAAACATGAAGGAGCGAGAGAGCAAGAGCGAGAGCGAGAGAGAGTTCAGATGGCACGACGGCGGCCACGGCTGAGGCAGAGAATGACAAATCCCCGCTAAATGAGACCATTATGGCGGGTTCCACCTCTGTGCATTTACAGGGACACAAGAGAGGGAGAGAGGAGAGGAGAGGAGAGGAGAGGAGAGGAGGCGAAAGAGAATGCGAAACGCGACAGATGATGATACGCACAGGGTGGTGGTTTGTGTGGGAGCTGAGAGAGAGAAAGACAGCAGAAGTGAAAGATAGAGATAGGGAGTGAGAAAGGAAGAGAGAGAGGTGGAAGAGAGAGGGACAGTGTGAGTGGGAGACAGAGAGACAGACACCGAGATGATCTTGACCTCAGAGGTGACGTTCTCACGCAGGCCTGTGACTGATACTGCCAAGGCTAAATAGATAAAATACTAAATACTTCAGCAGAACGCAGGAAACTCATGGGAGTGGTGTTATCTCTACACTGCACCCTAGCATACACCCCATCTGTCTGCCTCCGTTGTTTCAGAACAAAGAAAGTCACTGAGCTAGGCTGGCCTGACTAGCATTCAAGCAGACATGTTTCAAATACAGTACAAAAATATGGCACTGATATCTTGCAGACATAATGTATATGAATGTGGAGAGAGAAAGCAAACACACATACACCATGAACTGCGTACAGACTTTGTATGACTGTGTGTGTGTGTGTGTGTGTGTGTGTGTAAAATGCACACACACACACACACACACACACACACACCATGAACTGCATACAGACTTTGTATGACTGCATTTTACACACACACACACACACACACACACACACACACACACACACACAGTCTTTTTGCAGGCTCACCTGTATAAAGGTGAACTCTCTCCAGTTGAGGGAGTTGCCCACAGAGGGCAGAGACGCCACTGCCAGTAGCGAGAGCAGCCCCAGGGCCAGAATGCCTGCAGAGACGTACAGCTCCATCCTCCATACTTCCTCCTCCACCCACGACACAGCCCGACCCTCCTTCACCTGCAGATCAACAGACACACACACACACACACATTAGCATGATGACAGAAACATACATTTGAAACATACACTTATACACAGACAAACACACACACACAAGTTGAGTTCAGCACAGTCCACTACAGGCCTACATGCCATGTTGAATTTATATGTATTTAAAACTGTGACTTGGCTGGCACATGCCCAGTGGGTCCTCAACCTCTGCCTACTGCCCTGGCTCTACCAGTTGAGCTACAGGAACAACGCAAACATTCTGAGAATGGCTGGCTGACCAAAAAGCTGGCATATTACCAGTAGCGTAAGTAATTGAAAACGCAGGCTTGCAGTCAGTCAGGTCTTTTTGGTTTGTTGGTGTTACATTGTTTTCCATAGAAGCAGGAACTGAGAAGAGCCACTCTGGTTTTGCTTATTTAGTTAGAGAGTAGAAAAGGCTGAGGAGAAGAAGTGAACGCCAAAGGAAAGAAAAGAAAGCAAAACAAACGGTTATTCTTAGGGTCAGCTCCCCAGTATTAAGGTCACCGCAAATATGCACAGTATCCTCTAAATGTTACCATTACATATGGTAGGGGTCAAATGTAGCACACAGAATGAGACATTTCACAAAGAATGTTCATGTAAGCTACATGAACCCCAATTCAAATGTTAAAGGAATGTAAACGGACTGGTGCGGTTGCATCCAGGCACACACTCTCCACTAATGCAGAAGCCTACTAATATGCACAACCTGTACAAGCCTGCTACTTATGCAGTGGCATTAGAGTGTATGCGTGTAGGTCCACCTATAGGCCTCTGGGGAGGCACAGGCAGTATTACTGAGACCCAGAAGGGGTGAGTAAGGCACAGACTCGGGGCAGTGTGTGTGTGTGTGTGTGTGTTTGAGGGGACAGGGGTTGCAAGTGGTGTGCGCTGCTAACTAGCAAGGATGTCATTGCCATGCAGCACCTCTTCCCAGTTCCCAAGGAGACAGGGTGGGGGGGGGGGGGGTAAGTGAGGATCCTATGTTTACTTTGGATGTGGGAGGGAAGGCAGAGTGAGAGTGAGTGAGTGAGTGAGTGAGTGAGTGAGTGAGTGAGTGAGTGAGTGAGTGTGTGTGTGAGTGAGTGAGTGAGTGAGTGAGTGTGTGTGTGAGTGAGTGAGAGACAGCAATGGAGGAGTGAGAGGTAGGGAACATATCCGGGGAGAGGTCTGTCTATGGCGGGACTGATAATACACAGAACACAGAAGATATCTCCAAGTTTTGATGTGTGCTGTGTGTGTGATATTGTCATGCGTCACAAGGTCACAAGTAGACTACCAATAGCATTTAAAACCCCTAACATTCAAACCTAATTGCTGTGACAACATCTGTGTAAACTCTAATCAAGCGACTCTTTTCAGCATGGATCACAACGGTGTGTAGTTGATCACTCGCAACGTGTAACGCAACAGCCTCCCTTGAGGTGTTGATTAGTGCAACCTCACAACACCCCTGTGTGTTTGTGTATCAGTCAGGATGCAGCAGGGAGCCACTGGCAGCGCAGTAGGGTTCAACATCATCACATCCACAGGGATAGGTGGTGGGAGTGGGGGTGTGGGGTGGGGGTGGAAGTGAGGGTGTGGGGTGGGGTGGGGGTGGAGCAGGATTGGGTGCTGTGGGGCTGGGGGGGGGGGGGGTTGGAGGGGGCATGAGATACAGACAGCAGCTGAACACCAGTGCCAGTCCCGAGGCTTTTCAGTGCCAAAGGGTGGGGGTGGGGATGGGGGTGGGGGGGCACAGATGTATGACAAAAACGGGCACGAGGGAAACAGGATGTGGCAAGAACAGGAGCCGAGCAGCGAGAAAAAGCCTGACGCCATCAAGTCGAGAGACGAGCTGAATGTCTGTCTGAGCGGCGTCACGACCTTCAGAAATGAATATTCTAGAAGATTCCAAAGGTCAAATGACGGATAGGGGATAGAAAACAAATAGGCTGTGTAGATCTGCCATGCTTGAGCCTAGTTATTTTCATACATTATTCCAGTTGACCGGGTAGGCATTTTTCTTTTTACTATTTATCTATTTTTTACATGAACAGTGATATTGGATGATGGCACCCCTCCCGTGCTGTTTAGAAAAGGTTGTGTTCAATATGATTGCTTTAGGTCTGACACACAACTGGATATATTCTTCTTGTGCGTGTGTGAATTTCTTTGTTAGTAGATTAATTCAACACCAACTGTTTCAGTAACTAAATACTATATGTAGGACACTCCTTACCTGCCTGAAGGCGGCGTCGAGCATCTTGTAGCGGGCCGACCTCCGCATGGGCAAACACAGGCTGTAGACGGCGTGCAGTGCGGCACACAGGAAAGCCAGCAAGCCCATCTGCTTGCGGGCCTGCAGCCAGCGGTCCAGCCACTCGGGGAAGCGGCGGTACTTGGTGCCGCGCCACAGCTGGAGGAACGCTGCCAGCAGACCGGGAAGGTACACCAGCGCCAGCATCACCATGGCGACGGCCGGAAGTGTGACGTTGACGGTGTCGATGGGCAGCTTGTAGAAGACGTTCCTGCCAGATGTGATGTAGGGGTGGAGGACGTCGTGCAGGAAGTTGAAGAGGTAGAAGAAGAGAAAGAGGGAGAGGGCGCAGAGGACGGGTGTCGTCCACGTGGGGAAGAGGCGCAGAGGGGAATTTTCAATGTCTCGCGCTGAACTGAGGCGCCCCAGGTCCACAGGAATGAAGCCCATATCCCGGCACAGCTGGGCCACCGAGTTCTTGGCCACTGCATTGTCACCACACAGTTGCACCTGCACAATGGAGGAAATGTAATGACTTAATACAAATATAAACGTAACATGGCAAAAAGACATAATAGCAGGACATGACATGAGAACATTTTTACTAGTGTTCGTAATAAGAATGCAAGGGGTAATGCCTCTACGCAACAATTCTTCCTCAATATTCAAGCACATATAATGGAGTATGAGTTGTAAAATACTCTATACTTTCTTGTTCCGAGTATTAATCTAACCAATTGTGTGGTCATTTATTCAGTCTTTACATATGCAGTAAAAGCATGTGGACATATCCCATGATGTTGGGGTCAATGTAATGGCTATTCATGTATCATGTTAACCACATCCACTGGTTGACTGATGTTGTGAGTTCCTGAGGCCTAACTTATCTATAGTTTGTGTGTGTACATGCCATCTTGAAGAACCCATGGTTTGGGTGCACTGTACCCTCTCAAAAGTTAACACCAACACACACAGTGTATCTCTAATGACACACACCTGTCTACTGCCGTCTCTTGGCCCGGTCTGCAACGTCCAGGCGGAGATGACGTTGAAGCCCTTCACCACCACGCTGTCAGGGAAGAGCGCCGCGAGCTGCTCCGCGTTGGAAGGCTCATCGTGGTTGATGCGCATGCCGTTGCTGACGTCCACCAGTATTTTCCCAGCTAAAATCTCTTTAAGTCCACTTAGCGTCGAATAGTGCTCCACAAACATCCCCACGAACACCAGGTCGGCCTGTGAAGCGGCCTCCTGTTGGGTCGTCACATCAGCCTCCTCAGGGAAGAGCCCACTGGAGCGTTTGGGACAGCGGCTGCCGACCACCACCCGGTAGCCGGATGCCAGCAACCGCTGCGCTAAAGAACGAGAGAAATCTCCCGTGCCAAGGATCCCCACTAGAGGAGCGTCAGTGCCAGGGTCAGATAGGGAGCCCTGCGGGCGCCGTGGAGACCTCAGGAGAGGCTGCTTCATATCCCCCTGACTCATCACTGTGGCAAAGCCTGGGAAAGTGTGCCGTGGTGTTTCCCTTTTTAATAGCTCCGTCCTGTAGCGTAAGTGGCCCAATTAATATAATCTACATAAAGCAGGTCTGCAAAAATATGAAAGGGTGTGCTTCGCTTACGTAAAGAATAAATGAATCGTTTGATGAATCTTACTGAATGGGCTGCTGAATGAATGTCTAACAGATATTCATAAATCTGTAGGTTTTTATGATGGCAATGATTTCGTAGCCGAAAAATCCGCAAAGCGATCCGGACAGACAGTGAAAAGGCGTCAACAAGAAGTTATAGGCCTATGTTAATTTCAGCGCTAACAGCATGTTAAACGTGTTTACAGTTGCAAGTGTAACTGTAGCGGCATTGACTGATACTTCAGCATGATCAACGTTCAGCTAATTTAGCTAGCAACGTACCAACGTCCTTGATTGAACTTTCACAGTCTGACAAAGAATGTTCATCTGGTGAAACTGACATGACAACATAGATTACAGCATTGTTCAAATATATAACGAGGGAAAACACCAATTTAACCTGGATAAAGTTACATCATTTACCTATTTGACTCTTACTCTAAGTTGACTTTTCGGCATAGTTTCTCCTCCGCTGCATAACCTGCTCCTTCCGTCCAGTGTAACTTTATCTTCCTGACGTTGGCACGAACATGCTCCGCCCTTCACCGCTCTGTGTGCAAGAGATAAAAAGTTCCCCGAGAACATAGGACAAGCATTTTGAAGTCTTTGTTACAAAGGCTACTGACAAATGAAAAGCAAAAAAAGGATTTGAGAAATAAACTTCAATCAAATATAATGTAATTCAGTCTAAACGATACAAGACCATATAATAAATTGACATAAACATTCCTCCATTAGTAGAGCTATATTAGTAGTAGTGCTACCACCAGTAGGATAGCAGTAATAATATCATCAGTATTTTCTAAATAATGACAGTATTCAAATGTAATGGGATTGAGTTTTTTTATTTTATTATTTCAGTTCACTAATAAAATACCACAGGGTGTCTTTTATTTGCATGTTTATGTAGTAGGTCGTCTCTGGGACTTAAAATCCCAGGCCGAGGGAAGGACTGGAAAACACCAAAGTTGGGCTTTGACCGCAGGTGAGAGCCTGTCAACACCACTACATCAGGCTGCCTTTGCTGGGAGAGGAAGGTTAAACCCTTCAGGCGTCTCACTCCATCTGTCGTGTGCTCTCGTCGCTTCTAAATATCGTTGTTTGTTTATTTGCCTATCGATGATGTGTCTTGAAGGTGGACATGTGCATGGCTGGAAGCTGACCAGGGGAACACGAAATGTCAATAGAGCCACATCTAGTTGCTACATGGGCCGGGAAACAAAGGAAAACATGCTGGCTGGACAATAGACTGACCAAAGTGTCAGCATGTATTCCCCCACTGGTAATATGTTGACATTCGATGTCTCACAAAGCGCTGTCTACAGCCTATGAGGAAACAGGCTATAGTATGTTCCAGAATGTGCCGTTGGGCAGTTCTCAGGCTTTTTCCCCTCGCCTTCATCATGTGCAGTGAGCAGTGACCATGTCGGGTCATTTTCTCTATTGCCCTTGAGAAAGAGCAGTCAGCTGGTGACAAATGCATGTTGAAAAGAAAGACACAACACTGGCGCTGAATGTTCTTAGTGTGGGGCAAAGAAGGGCTAATAATATCACAAATCCTTCATTTTGAAGGCCACTCATATAGGCCTGGATTTAGCCTGTGCCATCAGCATTTTGTTGAGGGCTGGAAAGAGCCATATGCATATGGATCCAACTTGAAAATCAACCGCCCGACAAATATGACCATAAACTAATTTGTATTTATTGGCTAGTCCTAATGATAGAATAGAATGGAATATAATTAGATTTGAATAGACGAGAATAG
Organism: Clupea harengus; assembly: GCF_900700415.2. Lineage (NCBI taxonomy): Eukaryota > Metazoa > Chordata > Actinopteri > Clupeiformes > Clupeidae > Clupea > Clupea harengus. Next base: position 16,309,207 of record NC_045172.1, read on the forward strand.
AATAGAATGAAATGTACCCGAATAGAATAAGCTAGAGTGGAATATACTAGATAGAATAGAATGGAAGATTCTTATGTCACTGCCTCGAGCTCATTCAAGCTGCATTCATTTGCGTGAGGCCCCCTCGCAGGCGACTCTGCCTTGGGTTTCGTGTCATATCACAGAAGGGGATTACACATGGGGTCTGCACCACTCTACCCTCATCCCAGCCGACAGTTCTGTCCTGGCTCGCACTGAATGCCAAGCGTGTCCGTCCAAAAAAAAGAGAGAGAGAGAACCCCCCCCCCCCACACCCGTATTCCGGTCCACTTTACTCTCACATGTTGCTCATTCACATTAGCATAACCTTGATGGCATCCTTCAATTAGAGAAGGACGCTGAAGTGAGACTCTTTAGTTTGAGTCTTCTGCTCCCGAGCCTGTTCACACTTCTGTTAACTGAAGTTACAAGTCACACTGCATCACACTGAGTAAATGAGCAGAGCCTCTGCTGCTGTGTGTGCACTGCTTGTGCGTGCTGCCAGATGAGGCAAGTGTTGTGGTCAGTATGTCTAATATGGCTGTGTCATCAAGCAATTATGTTATTGGTATGAATGAGCTTGCAATGCTAATTATGTGAAATGAGAATCAAAGTGAATGCATTGTAGACATTCCCTAATCAACACATTTGTCACACATTTCTGTTTTAGAAACAGGACTATGTGCATTGATTTAGTCACTCCTCTGTGACACATAAAATCCTCTAAGTGATCCAGGACACCCCCTGTGGGAAGGTGACCATTTGCTGCCTGAAAGCAAAGAAGCTCTTTAGCTTCATGTTCAATCTTACAGTGCCAAATATAAACAAAGTACTTGGAAAAGCAAACTGTCTAATGAGAGTCATGAGTTTCATGAGAAACAGTTATCTCCTTCTATTTGTGTATTTATTTTCCTAAATTTCACAGAATTTTAGGTGATAAATTATTGCAAAGATAAAGTCATGGCTATTAATAACACTGTGGGGAACAGCATTGCTATATTTGTGTCTCATTCTCACCAAGCAGGCTTTTAATCATAAATCGCGTTACATTAATACATTATTTTCTAACCTCCAGTCCACCTTAACACAACATTACACATTGCCTGGGCGCGATATGGGTCACCCTTGTCTGGTCACCCTCACAGACTGACACAAGAGGGCCTGGCTGCCCTGCCCTAACGCATACTGAAGGAACCTTCAGTGGCAAGCCCAGATCTGTCTGGCAAAGTTAAGATGTGTCACTACACACAGGCACCACACACACTCGCACAGCCCAGGGCCTATGAGTCAACTCATGGAGCTAACAGACTCCCATACTCTCACACACACACACATACACATACAATCACAAACACACACCAAAACAAACACACACACACACACACACACACACATATAGGTCAGGCCAGACAGTGAATAGAAAACAAGCTCCCAGCCATGCACATGATAAGGGACAGCAGCCAGCTACCTACCCCACCCATGACTTTGTGGTGAGGAGGGTTATAATCAGGCTGAGCAGCTATAATCAAGCTTGATGATGGTCTTGAGAATCTAGGTGTCTGTGGTAGTTTTTTATTGCTTACATTTTATTTACATTTAATTTGTTAGAGTACACAAGCACTTGTAGATTTTTTTTGTAAGGTTTTATTGACAATCGTATCATCAACCTTGAATATGACATTATTATGGCAATATTATTGTCAGAAGAGCACCAAGAAAGAAATGCCAGACACCATTTCGTTCCTGCACCATGATGATGTGTCAGATGAGTGTGGAATTTATGATTAGTGCATTCTCCTGCACAGTGCAACATTGTAAATTCCATTGATCTTATCCACAAAGACAAGATAGACGTGAAAGGCAGAGAGACAGGAGATGACAAACCTCCTCAGCCCCCCAGACAACCAGCCCCCCCTCCCCCCCACACCCAAACAGAGTCATAAAGGGCCCTGAAGATGCCTTTATTTATTTCCAAAAAGCTGTCCTCAAACATGCCCGCTTCTACTACGGTCAGAATCTTTTAATTTGACCTTTTTATATGCCAGATCACGTGCGGGCACGCGTGCAGCCAAGTCAGACTGTTGCACGTTCGTGAGGACAGAACTCCGTGTGTTCTCCCTCCTCCCATCACAACAGAGTATCATTCTCTCCCCTGCTCTCAGCTGTCACTCACGGGGGTTGTTGACGACGGCGATGAGACATCCACGCTTCTCTCAACCCCCTCTGTCCCTCGCTCACTTGTTTAGGATGCTAATCAGTTGTTTGGGTGGGGGTGGGGGGCAGGCAGAAGAGAGGGGAGGTGTCTCCACAGTCCTTAGGCAGAGCTGTCTTCGGGGGTGAGATCGTCCTTGACGTGGGAACAGTTTGACACGTCGTAAGGAGAATGCAGCTGATTGCTTGTTATGTCACCAACTCACGTGGTGCAACACAGCCATGTTCCGTCCCGGGGGCTGGAACTGTGGGGGTCACCGGCAGGTCGGATGCCCCCAGGAAGGGTTGGGCTCACTGGTGAGAGGCTCAGATGGTTCTGGCTGAGCGTCCTACATCGCATCAAAGGATGTTTTTCACACTGGACTGGACAGCTGTTTGTTTATCACATTTTGCATTGCGTTTTGTGACTGAAATGTTTCGCACCATCGCAGTCATATATTGACAAGATTGTGCTGTTATGTGTATGGGTGAAACTACATGAGATTTAACATCAGGATGATTATGACATGATCTGTTTACTTTTCTGTGGTTGTATTATGGTCTTCACAATCACTGAAAAGTAAACAGAGAGGGATTTGTTGAATTGGCATGGTGTATGCAACAGTGGATGAAAGCCAATTGACAACAGTTTTTTTATCCTTAATTCAAAGCAATTTGTGATTCATGAATGATTCAAATCACTAATGAGGGACATACATCAAGCCATGCATGCCTTAAGTAGGAATGTTGCTTTTTCTCACCGTGCCATGACTTCCTGTCTTTTTCATCCCATGTGTGCCTGCAGGCTTCTATCCCCCTCTGAGCTGTGTCATTGGATAAGCCACGACTGGGGCCGCTGCCGTACCACGGTTCGCTCCAAGTCTCTCGCAGAGAGAGCAGCCAGGCTGGCATGACCCTCCCCATTCGCCACAGCCGCAAGGTGTGCAAATTCCACAGAAAAGGTCACCTCTGCCATCCGTGTGAGTGAATGCGAGCTGAGAAGCGGCAGTGCATTAGGATTGTGCTGACGCTCAACACACACACCAGGGCTACAGCATGCTGCGGGTCAGGCAGGACAAGGTGAGGGTTGAAACTTCAGCCAATGTGACAGCAAGAACATCCTTTCCTGCATTCCAGCCGAAATGAATGCTGTTTGTTTATCGTCCTTGTTCATTATGACAAGTGGCCGACATGTCACTGACCCCCCCCAATCCCGTCGATGCTGTTTATGTCTAGCCATGTAACAGGTGCTTTTGTTGAAATAAAGTAACCTTGCAGTGAATGGACATTTCACTCTGAAGTCATGCATGAGATCTCAGACGAAATTGACCTTTCATGGTGAAACTACTGCGTTAGACACAAAGTTTAAGGTGCTGTATAAAGAGGACAATCAAAAAGGTTTTTGCCATTTTCAAGGTATTTTTTTACAGCCTAGATTTTTTAATTAATTTGTGCATTACTTTGTCATATAGGTCAGTCAGTGGACCAGTATCAGAGGTCAAACAAACAAACAAACAAAAACATTAATATTACCAGTACCTCAAGTATCTCTGTCATTGTGTACCTGATGATGTGTTGCCAAATTCATATGATCATAGTGCATATAGGAATGTCAGGACCAAGAACATTGATAAAGGCTAAACTACACAGGAAGTCATCATGTCTCTACCTTATTTACACATTCACATTACAAATAACATTGTGCAAGATTCCTATGCATAAACTCAACCTTTCCTTCTCAGGACAGTTGCCTGAAAAAGTCACATACAACTCACTTTTGATAAGGAAAAATAGTTATGAGAGAGAAGATTTCATCCTCCACATCACATTACATCACACTCTCTCCATCGTGCATATCATTACACAGCATCATGATATTTACCAGTCTAATGTAATGCATGATGTGTATGCATGTGACCACTAAAACTGCTAAGCAAATTAATATAACTCTTCTTCTAATCTGAATTTTAAACCCTTAAAAAATGTCACATTTCCCTGTAAGCCACGGGCAACATGCAACCCCACAGAGAGAGTCTGCATAATCCACACAGAGGCCTCACAAACATTAAGCCCCGTTTTCTGTGACCTGTTCAACTAGAGATTACTGTGGTTTAATGATGGGGACATGGAGCTCCATGGGGGCTCTGACACAGGCCCGCCGAGGCTGCAGATAAAGGCTCCATCTCAGCCCCAGTCCACCCACCCACACCCATGGGGATAAGCCTGAATCTGACAGGGTGTCAACTAGAGCCATGATCTCATATCTTCCACTTGTTTGTCAGTCTGCTACAGCATTCACCAAAGTCTGCGGTGCTGTGTGTGTGTGTGTTATGTATATCTATTGGTGTGTGTGTGTGTGTGTGTGTGTGTGTGTGTGTGTGTGTGTGTGTGTGTGTGTGTGTGTGTGTGTGTGTGTGTGTGTGTGTGTGTGTGTGTGTGTGTGTGTGTGTGTGTGTGTGTGTGTGTGTGCATGAGTGTGGGGTGTAGGGAAGTTGCTGATGAGGTCCACTCATGTATTGCTTGTGCATGTGTGAGAATGTGGATTTGTGTGTGTGTATGTGTGTGTGTGTGTGTGTGTGTGTCTTTGTGCACACTAATGTCATTACATAAGATGGGGGGAAGGATGAAGTGAACCCCTTCATTTCATTTATCAAATGGGTTGTCAGTTTAAGCTACTCATGCAGTTATTAGTGTATTAATCAATTGCATTATATTAGATAAGCATAAAAGTTCCTATGAATATGCACAAGACTACACTCCCATCTCAGAGAATCTCAACTATAGGAAGACTGACCTCACCTGTCACAATTTACGTAGCTAACTGAAAGTGAAGTGCAGACTTACTTTGGATCCGGCTTGTTTTTCCCACTTTGTTTAATCTCTCACTTGGTTTTTTTCTTGACATCAACACATCATATGTGTGTTGTTTTGCCTTTGCTGGGTCCCTGTTTTTTCAGGAAAGAAAGTCACAGGAATGAAAACACCTTATCTGACGATTACAGAGATCAGTGTTCATATGACATCCCCCACATAACTACTGATTGCGGAAGAGACTGAAAACAGACCTAGTGCAGGTCAGCAAAACAGGGCCAGGTCCATCCCAGAATACTCTTGTCTGTTACACTGTAAGAAACAATAACCCCTCAATAAGATCTACAAAACTATAGAAACTAAGTGAAGCAGCCCGGCAGCATGAATAGTTGAATAAGACGGTCAGGAGCTCGTTTTGAATACATTGTATCAGCTTTAGAGTGCAGATCCTCCTTTCTAAAAAAGCAAACACAAAACCAATTTGGGTTGTATGGACATTCCTTCCACGTATGACCTTTCCAAAAGTCTGTATTTTTTACTGACATATTTGCTATCTAAAGAAGTTAAATTTTGCCCATAATTTGCCCCAAAATGTGTCCATATCTTTGGATGACAATCTCTGAGATATTTTGTCACTGCCAAACCAGGGAAGACTGTGGAAGATTTTTAAACTGTTAGCTTAACTGAGAGGACTGGGTGTGAAAAGTTAAACCTTCTGCACCAGAAGACAAGGATTATCAGATTTGTTTCAGACGTGAAACCATCACTTCATGAGAGATTAGAGGTGAGTACAAGAGCGTAAAATGGTGATTTTGCTTGGCTAGTGTGGAACAGATAGAGGTGATATGAGCATGAATGATAGTGACCCAATGTTTCTAAAACCCATTCTGTACTACTGTACTACTATAAATTCTCAATTCTCTTCATCGCACTATTTCTCATGAAATACATGTTAATGGTACATTCATCTAAGGGTGTCGGATTGGCCTTTTAGGATCAAACACATCTCGCATTTCTATAGTTTTGTCTTTCCATACAGCAAGGACATTATGAAAGGGAAAAAAGAGCGTAAAGTCAGTGACACATACTGAATGTACTAACGTGGCTCCAAACTGGTGTAAGCGCGGTGGTGCTGAAAGGACAGCGACCATCCAAAAGGCGCAGCGAAGTGGAGCGGTGGCATTAAGCTCCTCCGAGCGTCACTTTCCTCCTGGGATTCAGGAGCTGTTGTGTCAAGTTCGCCGAAGAAACCACTTTTTAAAACCCTAAAACATTGTGGCTGAGACGCACGGATCAACAGCCCTACACCTGACACGTATTAAACGTCTGAGGTAGTTTTGTAATTCAATATTTCCCTCGTCGTCCTGAAATGGGATTTGTAAATCATACATAAAGATTGCACGATTATTGTTTTCGACCATAATCCAAATTTCAACGCGGTTGGCCTCTGAAGGAGTTACGTCAGCAAAGCTTCTCTCTCTCTCTCTCTCTCTCTCTCTCTCTCTCTCTCTCTCTCTCTCTCCATCGCGCAGAGAGACTGGGATTGCTTGGAGCGCTCCACGCTCAGTCCTGAGAAGCGAGTGCCCGTCCAGCCATGCCAACATGCGTCCCCTCCGTCTGCTCTCTGAAGCGTTGTGATACTGGCATGACAGCCTGAGGCTTTCGCTCTCGACAGAACGGTGGCGTTGAAAAAATAAGCATTCTTCCTGAGCACCCTCTCGGCTCTGGGATCAAGTGTTTTTCTTCCCAGAACGCACCACAAAAAATCCGTTCACGATTACTTCTCAAAGCCCTCCCGACTTTCTGTCGCTGGCTTCTCGGGCTCTCCAGAGGAAGCGACTAGTTGCTGCTGTTGTCGGCATCGTCATGGTGTTAGCGCTGATTATCGCCATACCGCTTCTTGTGCAAAGTTCCAAGACTTCTGCACACTACGAGATGATGGGCACTTGTCGGATGATTTGCGATCCGTACAGCCCAAAAACAAGTGCCAACGCTATGGAGGTTATGCAGGACTTGAGCGCAATTCCGTCTCCGCCATTTGCACAAGGGACTAGAGGGGAACCGGGGAGGCCGGGGAAACCGGGACCGAGAGGTCCACCGGGAGAGCCGGGACCACCAGGTCCTAAAGGACCTCCCGGGGACAAAGGCGACTCAGGGAGACCCGGTTTCCCTGCTTTGGCGTCAGGAACTGCGCAGACCGAAACGGGAGAGGTCGGCGCGGCTTTCGGCAGCTCTAAAATAGCGTTCTATGTTGGATTGAAGAACCCACATGAAGGATATGAAGTACTAAAGTTCGACGATGTGGTCACGAACTTGGGAAACCATTTTGATCCGTCTACAGGCAAATTCACCTGTCAGGTCTCCGGGATCTATTTCTTCACCTACCACGTACTAATGCGTGGAGGAGACGGGACAAGCATGTGGGCCGATCTTTGCAAAAATGGACAGGTAATATGTCTTCATTCCTGATCTGAACAAATTCAAAATATGAATTATTGTAGGCAGCCAAGGCTGTAATTGTTAGGTGATTAACAGTATGCCCTCTCAAGATTTAAACCCAAACTCATGGAGGAAAAGTTTGTGTGTAATTCAAAAGTCGTAACTTCAGTTCACAGGCGCGTGTCCCTCAGTATGAGCATCTGCTCTTCGTGCTTAAATTAATTCTGCCCGTTCAGTCTGCTAAATAATGAGATTACTGGATTTAGTAGTAGTAAAGACAGACTTATTTGTGCAATCTTTGATATGATGGTATGTTACACCCTACCCAACATTGGATACACATTTTTTTCTGTTGATCACAGGAAGTGGAGTTGAGCAGACTATATTTTACATTTTAAGCCAAAATGAGCTTATTGTTTGAAAGTATCTTGCATAGTCCATATTGTATGTAATACAGTTGAAATGCTAGCAAGCAATATTATAAAAAACATCTGATCAGATACACAAAATTATTGAACGGCTTCCGTTTGAATCTACAGGTCCGTGCAAGTGCAATAGCCCAAGACGCAGACCAGAACTACGATTACGCAAGTAACAGCGTCGTGCTGCATCTGGATTCGGGCGATGAAATTTACGTCAAGTTGGACGGCGGCAAAGCTCATGGGGGCAACAACAACAAATACAGCACTTTCTCTGGTTTCATTTTGTACCCAGATTAACTCAATGAGCCTCGCCACACATTCGTGACTCTCCCTACTTTGGAAAGAAATGGTTCCAAACTCCAAAGTACGGTTCACTTCTTAGGATTTTTTTTTATCGTTTGTTATTTATTTTGTGATATTGTTATTGATTTTATGTTGTGAAGACCAGAGAACACACAGGGCAAGTCAGAAGTTACCACACTGTTCACTGTAGTTCAGCAGGAGACATAGCAGCTTATTTCGTTTGAATGTGACCTCTGTGTTGTAATCAGAAGAAATATGTCTCTATGAATAATTATATGTCATATACAATTATATGTAAGCAACAAAAGTTGTGAGGAAAAGAAAACCATGTGTGATGTCCCCTGGAGACTAAATTATGTTTTTAATGCTTTCATATGAAATTATAACTGCCATTAACCAAGTATGCATATCAATAAACATTTGTTTTGTATGTTGTGTTGAGTTATTCCACGTATGGCTGCATTGGTTAATGGTGAATTGTGTGTGTTACTCATAAACAGCATATTTGTAGTGACTCTTAAACTACAGTATATGACTCATCAAAAGTTGGCAGAGAGTATTCTGTCATGAGGCTGATTCAGGAAGTAATTATTTGTCCTTTCCGGGTATTTTAGTTCATGTGCATGTGCCAGGAATACCACGGCACAATCCATCAATTCACCAGGAATACCACAGCACAATCAATCAATTCACCAGGTATACCACAGCACAATCAATCAATTCCATTCGTTTTGTGATATGGAATACACCCTAAATTGAATTCCTGTTGCTTTTAGTCAACATGTAGGCAGCATGCTGAGATGTTAAACCAATGAAAGATTTTTTAAATCTGAATTGATTTTTTTTTCAATGCACATGCCTGTGCAAGCACACAGACTCTCTTTCTCTCTCTCTCTCACACACACAAACACACATACACAACCACCAAGACATATACCAAAACACTTGTTGTCCTACACCTTGTTATTAGCCAAGCACACAAAAAACACACATAGTTTCACCAACACACACTCCCATCCCCGCCCCCATATCCAGGACCCCACCAAACTTTCCTAATTGTGTCCAAGCAGCGAGACAGACAGCCTGTGTCCAAGCAGCGAGACAGACAACCTGTGGCTAAGCAGCGAGACAGACAAATGTGAACCTCCCTCTGCGCCATCTGTATTCCCTGTCACCGTCGCCACCCCACCCAGCCCCTGTTTCGATTCATCCGCTGCTCAGCTTGTCAGAGGAGGCGTCAGAGGCTAAAGGGGATGATGGATTGATGAGGGTTTTAAGGCAGGTAGGGCCAGAGATGGCAGGCCCCATCCTGCAGTGATCTATGCGTCCCCACATTGGCATCTGTAAGGGTGAGCGGCATGTGGTTTTGCCACCTTTAAAAAAACTTAAAGACAGGTCTACATCCACTGGGATATGAATCTGATATGCCCTTGACCAATTCAGATCTTAATAAGTCATTTTACCTTTGGAAAACCCAACAGTGGTCACACTGAAGCCTGTTTGCATTCCACTTGCCATAAATATGTGCATACCCTTGGAGGATTATATGAGGTCGTACTGCTGAATGGCGGGGAGAAGATGTTTTGATTTGTGACAGGCAGTGCAAATCTAAAGCAAATACAAGCTATTCAAATAATGTGGATGGTCCGGTTATGTTGCATTGCATTGCATTGTCAACAAAGCAGGCCGTTCTTTTTTTCGAGCACCTGATAAATTGTCTGTTTCATTCTCCTTCAGCTGCGCTGTGATTTCCCCAGCTGTTTGTTGAGACCTATAAACTAAACAGCAATCAAGAAAAGCCAATATTAGCTTGAACTGTTAAACACTTCTGAGCTCGCCGCTTCTGCCTTCTTCTCACATCCGCATGCAAAAGATTTGGCTCAGTGATCAATTTTCATCTTTGGAAGGCCTTTTGAAGTGCTCGTCGTATCTTATGATTACCACAGCTTCCTCTGCCTTTATTAGAAATGGTGCTTATCCATTGTAATAGCGCATTTTACAAAGCTTCTGTGGATGGGATTGTTTGTAAGATGCTAGATGTCGTTTATGGACGTGGAGATGTCTTCTGTGAGCCTGGGGAAAATGAGCAGAGGTCACGCAAATGATGGGAGACAAACAGACAATGCCGACATGTGCTGAGGAGAAACCGCTTAGCCAGCAACAAGAAGAGACATGACAGTCTGCATCCCCCACCCCCACCCCCCCTCCAACACTCATCTCCACACCCCCACACAAACACTTACCCTAACCCCCTGTCATCCTTTAGCAGGTGAAGCGGGCAGATGAAAAACAAAGAAAGAAAAAAAGAAAGAGAGAGGAACAGAAAGAAAAGAAAGAAGATATGATGAAAACAAAAAAGATGACCTGAGAGAAAGAGAGAAAGAGAAAGAAGGGGGGCGGGGGGCTGAAAGGAGAGATTATTTTTCGGGAGACAGTTTTTGCCCTTTGAGAATTAAGCAGCACAAGAGACTGTGTGGCCAGGTGACAGGACAGTGCCACTGGGAGAGGAGACAGAAGAGGCAACAGGAGAGAGACACAGACAGCCATGTCTTCTGCTAGCATTTAAAAATACCCCTGACCCCGCCACCTCCGTATGACAATGACTGGTGACAGGAGAATAAGGAGGCAATCATTTGCTGAAATATAGAGATAAGCGGAACTTTATTCTCTTGTCAGGATGCGTTATACAAAATAGCCTGACAGTTCAGAGAAGAGCTGATTAATTCCAATGTAAATTAATAATTTCTGCACAATTCAGTCATTTCTAAGAGAACAAAAAGTCGAGATTTTTTTTCAGAGGGACAAACAAAACTGTAGGATCATTATCTAAACCTTCAAATTCCCATCAACATCACCGCCCAAAAGGTCAAATTTTCTCTAATATCTAATCACCACACAAATCTTGAGAGATATTTGTCATTTAGAACACAGTATCTATCCTTCTTTTCCTTTTTGATACCATATTACAGGGGTGTTGTTTCACCAATCTCACAAGACGATAGTTTATGTTAAATGCTACTTAAGAAGATTTTGTTTTTACCACAGTGCTTACAAATATGCTCTATCCATTTCAAATAAAGCTCCTTTTGAACAGTTTTATTTGAACACATTGCTAAAACTGAAGTACCGATGTTGTTTTGGTCCAATCTGACAATGTTAAAGTAACACTATGCAAAAATGGAAGAAAAAGCTTTCACAGCATGACATTGCCAGCTATACTGCCAAAAGACACCAGTTAGTGTGTTGGCAAGCTTCTATCAGTGTCAACTGGGCTGTTGGTGGTGTTTGCAAGGTTTTTGCATACCTTTTAGGTAGTTAGCTTGCTAGTTTTGAAACATAACTCCTTATTGCTGCTTTAACCCTTGTATGGTGTTCATTTTTTTGTTACTCAGAAGGTGTTGTGGGTCTGGTGGACCCGCTCGATGTTTGGGTGTTTAATTCAACACAATCAAACTATTTTATGGTAAAATACTCAACAGATATTTACTTCATTCCAATTAGAAGCAATATGAACAGCAAACATGGTTAATATTTGCCCTTTAACTTTGTTATATCACATTTATGAATTTAAGTGCTACCCGTTTTTTTTTTTTTTTTTTTACAAAATCAAGAAAATCAATTATAATCGAGATATCAGTGGACAAAATTCAACAAATTTACAAATGAAGCAAGGTTTTCCATAACTATTTGATTTATGTGAATTTCATTTGAAATCAGGTCAGTTTACATAGCACAACATGGGTGGATGGGGCACCAGCACTGTCCTCCTGAATCCTCCTAATGGTAGCTGCAGAGGCTGAGGTTCTTGGAACATGTTGTCTTCTCAGGATTTAAGGTTTCACCAGTGTCTTTCCCAGTTCCTCGAGAAAAAGGCTTATCCTCTGGAGCTTCCCTCTCTTCCACTCCGGGTTTAGTGCCATCCAGGTGACAAAGGCGTTGTACGCCATGATGTCCAATATGGTAAATAAAATCGCCAGTGGCCAGCGTAGGGTCCTCTTTTTACAGCTGTAGGCAGACACCAGCTTGTCTATGTTGTCCACCCCTCCTTTTGTGGCATTATAATCCATGATGATCTCTGGTTTTTGATGCTCCAGGCCAGATATTCTCCCATCCCAGTGCAGTGTACTCATGAGTATCACATTCTTGAGTTTCTTTGGCACATAGGATACCAAGGACGTGTCAGCCGTGTACACAAACTTGGAAGAGTTGACAGGCCTGTTCTTTGTAGGCAGCAGTTGGGGTGGGAGCTCAGACCTGTTTTTTCTTATCGTTCCCACCATGGTCAGCTCCTGTCCCAGCTTGTACGATGTAAAAGAAATTGTAGCATGTGATGTTGTGTCCACTGAGTCCCTGAGCCATGTCCAGGACAATGCTCATTCCTTGATTTTTCTCAGGGCGTCCTCATCAGGTTACCCTATGTAGCCTTGTAAGTTCCAAGCATATGAGGAAGTCGCATCACAGGCAGCCCAGATCTTTATACCATATTTTGCAAGTTTAGATGGTATATAATGTCTAAAGGGGCAGCGGCCCCTAAATGGCATCAGCGGCAGGGGCAGAAACACAAAACTCTTACTCACACTTACTCACACACTCACTCAAACACACACACACACTTAGCCTACATACACACAAGGTCCACATACACACAAACACACATAAGCGTGCACGCACACACACACACACACACACACTTACAGCAGGCCCACTCACATACACGTGCGCGCAAACACACACACAACACACACACACACACACACACACACACACACACACACACACACACACACTTACAGCAGACCCAGACAGGAGGAGAACAGACTTTAGGTACACAGGACCTACAATTTCCACACTTTTATTTGCCCCGGGTCCAGTGGACCCGAACACCCTGTATGTAATATAAATGTGTAGGGGGGGGTTACGGTGTGCGGTCAATGAAAATTTGGTCTGATATATGTTCTTCGCAGAAAATGAGCCAAAGCCAATGAGTCTGAGTTTGAAAAAATAATTAATCATATTATTTTTGTTAGGATAAAAAATGAAAACGGGTCCCACAGACCCGAATACCATACAAGGGTTAAACAAGCATAAGATACTCCCATGCATGCAGATAGTCCAAACTAAAGACAAGATGATATGTAGGGTGTGCCTATCCAGGATTCCTCTACGGGTAATGGAGCCACTCCACTCAGGGGTCTATAGACAGGGGTTATGGGCACTGCACCAGATGTTCAGATAATGCCATGGAGTTCACCTTTCATCGTGTGGAGAAAACATCTGACAACAGCCTCTGGTGCATCTCTCTTCTCCGGCGTATACACTGTAGTGAAATAACAGGGTGTGGTGGGAGAGAGATACGGTGCAACAAATGACACAGATTAAAAACTGCGGTATAGAGACCCGAAGAATGTTCTGGTTCTGGAACCTTTTTTACTAACGTGGGACTGCACGTGCACACACACACCCACACCCACACAAACACATCTGCATACACACACACGTGCATACACACACAAACAGTTAATGAGGGATCCCTATTGTATCTGTTCTGAGTCTTCTTCTTTTTCTCTCATGAAACAAAAGCCATAAGTCGCACAAGCACCAAATCTTAACCATAGACTATAAATCTTCTCACTCAAGTGAAATGACAGATTTTCACCTGTAGGGGATGCTTTAATAAGCACATTTACGTTTGTCTTGCTGATATCTCGGGAATCATATGGGTTTGAAAGAAAAATATTTTTTTCCTCTGATTCCTTGAAAGCTCCCAAATCTAACCCATAGTGACCCATAATGACTCTATGGTCAACATCTTCTGATGTAAAGGTCCAAACTTACAAACCTTACAGTGATACAGTCAGTCATCATACTCTTCAGACGCATTCCAAATTTGGTGAATTTTTGTCCATAGAGGGACATAGATACAAATTTCGTTATCTCAAGAATCGCTTTGCGTAAAAATGTGAAACCTGGTGTGCTTTTACCTATTTGCTCACATTTCCTAAAGTGTCAATGTCCTCTTTGACCTGTTGAAGCCTTATGATCCTTCAACCTTTTGCCAGTTGAGACACATCACACACGCTTGGACCCCTATGATCGCTGCTTGTAGCCTTACTGACCTATGAGGCACTCATAATGTTTAGCATAAATATGAAGCTACACATTGAACTGAGGATTGAGGAACAACCCAAAATCATTACAGGTGTAACTTGAACAGATGGTGACCAGCTTCACCAAACAAATATTGACTACTTCTTGCTTTTCTCAGCGTTGCATTTTACAAAAACCTGCAAACCTGATCAGTCTATTCACTCTATATATCCAGTCTACTCATCTTGATGTAGTATAAGTGTTAATTCATAGTGTGATGAAGACAAAGGCGTATCAGTACTGAAAAAAAATTATGTTTTCACTGAAAGCAAGAACTTATGACCTCATAGATGCCATGAACCTAGCATTGAACTCACACTATGGTTTAGGTTGAGGTGTGTGAAATTAGCATTTAAATATTAAAAAAGTATACATTCCATCATTAAATAAACACAGACATCTTTACTGACACATTCTTATGTCAGCCTGATAGTGGCCACGAGAGACTCGAAACGTTCCCTTTACCCTGTCTGCTGGACATTATATCGCTTTAAGAGAGCTGATGGCCCCTCATCTTACATAACAATGTGGCCTACTTGAGGATGGCCTCCCCCTCAACATTCATACTTCCTCTGACCCAAAGCTAAGGAGAGTGAGAGCAGCTAAGGTGAAAAATAAGTGCTTAGGACAATAATAGGGTGCTATATATTTAGGTGCTCCTGACTTCACCCCTGGTGTCTTTGTGTCGAGGAGAATGCAAAAACACAGCCTTAGCAGCACTGCGTGCTAGAATTCAGTTCAGTAGAACTATGTAGTGTTCCAAATATTTAAATGCCCTGAGAATGGATTTTCTTGTGATGTGAACATCAGGGTGAAATTAATAATACACTGATCTCTTAGTGAGGAATTTGATAATTATTATTCCATTTACCATTTGCTTTTTCTAGTTCACAGATAATATCAGTGAGTTTAATTTCTCCCAGATGATGATTTTTGGAGGCGGTTTTGATATTGTCTTTTTTTTTAGCAAATTGAGGCAGTTTGCAGAAGAGAGGAGAGAAAGAGAGAGTGAGAAAGAAAGAGAGAAGGAGGGAGACAGAGAGAAAAAAGAGAGGGAGAGGGACACACAGAGAGAGGAAGAGAGCGAGGAAGAGACAGGGAGAGAGAAACAGAGAGAGAGACAGAGAGGAAAAGAGAGAGAGACCAAGCTGAACCCCATGTGCATGAGTGGTCAGCAGGTGCATTGATCAGAGGCTGGAAATGTTCCTGTCCAGAAGCGATGCAGGGAGACAGCCCAGACCTCCAGCTCCAGACAGCTTGATGAGACACACAGCTGGGTGAAAGCTGACATTAGACTCTCATCACAGCACAGTCCTCACACCCAATTCTGTGTCTAAATCTTGCAGCATCTATCTCAAGAGTGACACTGAGACAACAGTTCATTTTTGGAATTTAGAAAAATATCAGTCAAATCCCTTGCTAGTATTAAAATGAAAATGTTGAAGATGAAGATTTTGATTATGCTAAAACCCTTTCAGTAATATAGCCTATGGACATAATTCCTTTTTTTTTTTTTTAGCAAATCACTGATGTCTACGAAAGTTCAAGCAGCCTTAGCTTTCGTGGACAGAATTCCTCCTGTAACTTGATGACTTGATGACTAAAGACCTTCGTGCACATCATTCAGAGGTCAGTGGAAAACATTTATATTCGGAATGATCATAGTGCAGCACATTGTATATTTCGTACCACAAAAGTATAAACGCTTGCTTATAAACGCTTACGTTAGTATAAAAGCTGGTCTGTGAAATTCGTTTATTTTCTCCACAAAGTGAGAAGTGCATTTTGCCTTTTGTCCACAAAATGAAAAGCACAACAGTCAATTCCGACATGAATGACATGAATCATCCGTTTTGTTTTCAGTGCACGAAAGAATTGTGCGCTGTTTAATGTTTTGTGGACACCATGCTAACGCGTTTGTTTTTCGTGGACAAAAGGCATAACGGTGTTACATGGTTTCATAGCACGTCGCTCAGAATGCGTTCTGTATGCTATAACCAACAAAATAACGTCTGTTACACTTGCTGCCCCATAGAAGGATACCTCACACTTACTGCAACATCAACAATCCTAGGTGTCACCGTGGTGAGTCGGAGTGGTGATTGAGCCGTATGAGCGAGACAGGTGAGAGATGGGAGGTGGACAGGACGAGCCGCAGACTCGGGGATTATACTGGTGGGTCAGTCTGGTTCAGAGCTGGAGACGTAATTCACTGAGACAGGTGACTTACTGACGGTGTGCCGCGGCAATTAGAGTCGCACGTATTCACACTCGGGTGTCGTCTCTCTGTGACTTGGTAGCCCTGGACTGGAGTTCAGGCCCACTGTTTGACTTCCACTGCATGCTTGTTGTACTGAGTGAACACAGTGCAGCTGCCCACAGGGACAGTTGCTGCCACGATGGCAATAGTTGGGGTTTTTAAAAAGGAGAATAATTTTTAACTCACCTCCATTTAACTCAGTGTATGTGAAAGGCACGTCAAGTGTGCTGTTGCCATTGCATCACTCCACATCAGTTCTGTTTCTCCTGGGCACTCACAATGTCCTCTTATCTCTCCTAAATATGTGAGTACAAGTGCATATGATGTTTTTTCCATGCTTACATGAATGCAGTTGTTCAGGACCCTCTCCTTCCGACTGAAGACATAATCACTATGGAGAACGTCATTCCTTTCGGTCTTGCTTTTGCTTCTGCTCCTTACCTTGTCCAAGTCTTTTGCACATCACTGTGGCTTGTAACAGGTAATATCTAGTTGTCAGTGCTGATTAGAGTCAGTGGGCGATAGCCATTTGTTTTCCATTCACTCCGCCACATTAGAAATCTTGTGAAAAACAATGCCTCATCTATTTACTTTTAACAACAAGCGTAGTTTTTTTTATCGTTTCTCCAATCTCTGGCTTTGGGCTGAAATGGATAGAGCAAAGAGTCCCCATGTCTCATTTGTCACTCTGACTTATTTTGGGAGGAGGTGTCAGTGTCTGTTTCCCTGATTGCCACTCACATTGAGGCACATTCAGTCATGTCGCGGCAGCCTCCCGAATAAATAACTTGGCATCCCCATCACTCGCCCTACCTGTGACCAGCAGCAATGTCACAACACTAAGTGCCTCAACAAATCTGGTCCCACAGACAAACATCCCAGCAGCATTACAATACACTGACGGAAATACTCAGTTTCCGTGAGCATTTCCTCTGGTTTCCTTCTCAAAGTAAAGATTTACAAACCTTTGTGTAAGACTAAAAATGCTCTGATTTGTCTGTTAGACAAGCATTATAAGATGCTACCTAAAAATGCAAAAAATGCAGGGATCACTTCAAGGAAACCTTTTAAGTACTTCACATGTGTGATTCTTCCTTAACTTTGTAATGAAGGTGATTCACATTAACCCCACATTATTGTTACTTTTGAGTTTTTTGTTAGACTTATGAGCTAATACGGTGTTATGGTTACTATGAGATGAGTGTCTGGGTTGGGGTCATTTTAAGGTTAGTGGACCATCTGTTGAGATTACAGATAGTAAACTGATGTTTGATGGTTGGCTCACTGATACTGTAGACCATCTAGAAGCAACATGAAGAGTGGCTTACTTTACAAACATGGCAAGTTTTTGGGGATTTGGGAAATTGGATTTTCCCAAATTTAAATTGGTTACGGGCGTACACATAACATCACATGAAAACAGTGATACGATACATAGAGAACAACACCCAGAAGGGCTCTCAATTCCCTACAGTTGCAATCAAAAATATTCAACCCCCATTGCACATTAGGTTTATTGCCAAAATATACAATTTCTCAGCCGTTTGCAATAAACAAATTACACAAGAACTGTTTAAGTAGTTGAATGAAACTAATATTACAAGGGTTTTTATCCAAATTCAACACAAAATGCTACTTTTAATGACTACTGCAGTCTCAAAATTATTATGACAAGCATCTTCAGTACTTAGTAGAGCACCCTTTTGCTGTTATGACCTGCTGCAAACGTGATGCATAGCCAGACACCAGCTTCTGACAGCTTTCCTGAGGAATCTTAGCCCATTCCTCATGGGCAATGGCCTCCAGTTCAGTAATATTCTTGGGTGTGCGTTTTGCAACTGCCTTCTTCAAATCCCACCAGAGATTTTCAATGGGGTTCAAGTCAGGCGACTGTGACGGCCACTCTAGAATCTTCCATTTCTTCTTCTGAAACCAAGCCTTGGTGGACTTTGAGGTATGCTTGGGATCATTGTCCTGTTGGAAGGTCCAATGATGCCCAAGCTTCAGCTTCATCACAGACGGCATGACGTTTTTTCCTGAGATTTCCTGATACTTGACTGAATCCATCGTGCCCTCCACACGCTGTAGGTTTACAGTGCCAGAGGCAGCAAAGCAGCCCCAGAGTATCACTGAGCCACCACCATGCTTCACTGTAGGCAGGGTGTTCTTTTCAGCATATGCTTCATTCTTCTTCCTCCAGACATACCGCTGATCCATAGGCCCGAAAAGTTCCAGTTTTGTTTCATCACTCCACAGAATAGTCTTTGGTGGCTTATTTATATGGTTTTCAGCATATTGGAGCCAACTTTTCTTGTGCTTTTGGGTCAGTAGTGGTGTGCGTCTTGGAGTCCGGGCATGGAACCCGTCAGTGTTTAGTATGTGCCTTACTATGCAAACTCAAACCTCAGTCCCTGCTGCCACCAAGTCTTGCTGCATGTGTTTTGCAGTCACTCGAAGGTTTTTGACCACTTGCCTCCTCAGGAATCTGGTGGCAGCCGCTTATAGCTTCCTCTTTCTGCCACGTCCAGGTAGTGTAGTGTATGTGGGTTGAATAATTTTGATCGCAACTGTATATATATTCCGTATAATATTCCTATTCCCTGTTATGGCCATATCGCACAGACACGTGGAAAAGGTAGGGTAGGGAATTATTCGCATCTAGTCAAACGCCACTACATTACCACCCACAGGACGAAAAAAAATGCAGAAGGCATAGCAGGATGATAACCTACTCTTTTACTATATAAAAAGATTTGCCCCTTACCATTTTTAACTGCCCCTTCAATCACTTCATCCTGGCACTGGGCCTTGCTGCCACCATCTGTTTCAATCTGTCAATCACCTTTAAGTAACGTTCTACAAGGGGGCAAAACGACACATTTTTGAGCAATTTTTAGATCTTACGGATGTTTTATGGATTATACGGATTTTTCCCGAAGGTTATACAAGTGGGCATCCAAAGGTGTTGACATGTATAATTTCACTATCATTGTATAACAACCTTTTAGAGGTCTTTATGAAGTATCTTAAAGACTACTGATGAGGGACCCATTAGACATATTCATAACAGCCATTCCTTAAAGTCAAACAATGCACTTGTTTTGTAGGAATGGAGCAACATTTCCTCCTGCTTGTGCTCATAATACCATGCAAATGTGTTTTTGTCTCAGAGACCTTGGAACTCAAGCTGTGAAGAACACTAATAAAGCACTGAGCCTCCCTTCACCAAATAAGCCTGATACTCCTTAGACTGCATAGGTCTGAGTAATTAGGAAATTTAATAAAATCTAACAATAGGAAGACACACTGACTACAGCTGTCAATTAGCCCCCGGTCATGGAAGCCTCATTAAAACCACCAATTTCACGTGAAGACAGATTGAGTATTTAGGCAACATGTAGCAAGATGAGGAGACAGGGATCACACTGTTATTGCTTGGGGAAGAAAGAAGAAGGGGATGAGTGAAGTGTTTAAGACATATTTGACATATACATTAGTAGGTTATACTTCTACTTACTCCAAATGAGACTGTCTGTGTACACAGTGTGAAGCAGAATGAATGGGCCTGAAATCATGCAGATCGCATTGAAACAATTACACTGAAATGCATGGGCACACAATTTGAAAATCTATCTTAAAATCTGTTGTAGTCATGCTAAACCACCACCACCACCCCACCACACACACACACACATACCTCAAATGCACAGATTTTGCTTCCCTTCTCTATCTATCATTGTCATGCTTGCATACACAAACACTCTCTCTCACACACACACACGCACACACACACACAATCGGGATCATTAGCATCTGATGTCTGTGGCCCGTCTAGCAGCTGGCTGGTGGCGGAGCGTCTGACTGGAGGTGGGAGCAGAGGTGTCGGGGTAATGGGTGAGCAGCTCATGATTAATTCAATCAGCACAGGACCAAATGGAATGGGGAAGCGCCCGCACATGGAGTGTCCACTGACAGCACTCATTAAGGGAGGGATGGGGCCTGCTCAGGCCCCTGACCCCATGGTTTAGGAGCCAGGGATCCAGCATCGACCCGAAACCCCTGCTATGAACTCCAGCTACAGCGCTGATGCTAATAAGTCTGGGTTATGCTGTGGGGTTAAGCGCATTGTGTTGCCTCTTGGTACGAAATGCGCCGTATATATAAAGTTTGATTTGATTTGATTAAAATAGAGAAGAACAGGACTCACGATAACAACAGTCTTCCATGCTAGCCCTGTTTACACACACTGATCTAGCATTTTATAGCATAGCAGGGAACAGTACAATGAAATGTCTTTAAAAAGCAGAAGGTGAGAATTAAATGTGTGTTGAAATCATGGTCTGGTGTCACAGTAAGAGCACCACCATCTCCTCCCATACTGACTTGTCAACATGTAAAATATATATATATATATATATAATATCCCCCTAAGGACAAGGTTTTAGAACGCACAGTGTGCATAGATTAATCAGCTGCATTGAAGATGGCTTAAATTGAAAATTGAGAAGTGATGACACCGCCTAAAGGCACAGATCTACTCTTAGACATGGTGTGACATTTTGTGTGCAGCTCAGTAATGGACTAAATTAACAGATGTCTAAATAGATTTGGCAGTTATGGAAGAGAAAAACTACTCTTGTTTAAAAATCAAGTCTCATTTTCATGTAGTTTTAATTTCAGGTTCACTCTCATAAAATAGAGAAGCTTCCCACTGTTAGTCCTCTGGTACATCTATTCAAAAGCCATGTTGATAAAAAAAACAAAGCCTTTTAAAGGGGACAAAGAGCTTTTTTACACAAACTCAGCAAATAAGAGTATACACGTGTATGATTAGATTGCCTTTAAAATTGCTTTAAGAGTACCATCCAAAAACTCAGAGTGATGTTCATGATTAGAATTAAAGCAGGGTTTATCAGTATGCAAATTGACAAATTGTCTGTGGCTTGCTGTTTTCATTTTGCATGTGCTGTTTTGCCTCAAACAGTCCATTGGATCACAAGCATAGTACATTTCTCTCTGAATACTCAAATTAGTCACATTCAAACAGTCCATTGGATCACAAGCATAGTACATTTCTCTCTGAATACTCAAATCAGAGTCACGTTCAAATAACTACTGCATGTGAGAGAGAGGGAGAGGGAGGGAGAGGGAGGGAGGGAAAGAGATATTATTTATTTTTTCATAAATAACAACAATATTATAACTTGCAAACGTAAGCACTAATACATTCTAATAAAAAACACATAAAATACACTCACACACACTCTCTCTCTCACACGCACAGGCACACACACATTCAGTGCCCAGTAATGTGTGTCACCATAGAAATGGAGCCTCCTGCATTAGCATGTGACAGAGGCACTGACCTGGCTGACCCCCTGAACCAGAACTGTTGACCTGGAGCAGTGTACGAAAGGAAGAGATCCACTGTGTGTGCAGAATAATTAGGTCTCAATTAGATTTAACCACATCCCAGGATAGGTGAGTGTGTGTGTTGTGTGTGTGTGTGTGTGTGTGTGCTTGAGAGACAGACAGGAAGAGAGAGAGAGAGTGTGTGTGTGTGTGTTGTTTATGTAAGTGTGTGGGTGTGTGTGTGCTTGAGAGACAGACAGAGAGAGAGAGAGAGACAGTGTGTGTGTGTGTGTGTGTGTGTGTGTGTGTGTGTGTGTGTGTGTGTGTGTGTGTGTGTGTGTGTGTGTGTGTGTGTGTGTTTGTGCGTCTCAGAGACTCCTGACCTCTCTCTTCATGGCAGAGCAGTCCTTAACTAGACACACTGTATTTCACCCTCAGAGTGGCAGGAAGAGCTCAGTGATGAAGTCATATGAGAACTTAACTGAGCTAGGGCGATAAAAACGACCGTGCAGTAAGACTCACATAGTCATATATTCTTTAAAAAAACATCCGTTATTTCAAATACTGCTGCTTTGGGAACACAGAGACATTGCATTGCAATCAAACTCAGGGGAAATAAATTAGATTTTCTTTTGACAAATAGTAAATTAAGATGATTTTCAATTATTGTCCTGCTCATGACTGCACTTCAACAGCTTCATTTACATGTCAATTTGTAACCTGTTGCCTCATGTTGGACTGGATTTATTTCTCATGATGGTTTAATCCACAAATTACTTCATGGTCTGTGTGATGTGCAGGCGTCTGTAATCCTCGTTTGGACTTGAACTTGATTGGATTGCATCATTCACAGTAACATCATCACTAATCATGCATAATTGCCTGCTGCACTGCAAGCAACTAACTCTAAAGATAAACACAGTCTTTGAAGTCCAGAGGACTTGTGTCCACTATGACAGTCTGAAATCAGCTAGCCAAGCAGCTAAGCTTTGCTGCACTGATGCACGGTGCTGAACTGGGGACATTTGGGGATACAGCAAAATACTTAAAGCAGACTTCCTTCTTTTTCCTTCTTTCTTTCCTTAGCAGAGTGTGAATTATGCCACCCTGGACAGTAAGTCCACATTCATTTCTAGAACGTTTTAATCCTCTCAAATACATTTCCACTTTTTTTTTAATACATATTTTTGCTAAATTGAGATCCTGGTGTCATGTTGGAAATTTCGCTTTAAACTAAAGTATGCCCTGGGGGCCCATGGTTTAAATCTTGAGAATGTGAAATTTGGCCCCAAGGTTTTCCTATAAATATCTCTGAATCTGAACTACCCGAACTGAGAGGTTTAGAGCAGTGTCTTTATCTGCAGCGCTTTTTTGACCACCTATCTCAGAGCTCCAACAAATGTGGCATGCACAGTACCACAGTCAGTCAGGTAATGGCTGTTTTAAACATCTATTATCCATATCTCTCTTGAGGGGTGAAACATTTGAGTATATGTGTGTTTCTTTCTTTTTCCAAGTTCAAGCCTTCTTTAGGCATAACAAAGCATTGTATGATCTCAACTCATTTCACAAGACAAGGCTCTAGTCAAAGTCAAGTCAAGCTAGTCAAAGCCCAGGCTCACGGATGATCATTTAAATGCAGGCTGATGTCCGGCTGTGATTTTCTGAGCATACAGACCCACTCTTGAAGGACTTCAAAGGACGAGACCCAGAAGACCATTCCACTTGTTGGCAATTGTAAATTAAAAACAGAACTGCAGTGGCTGTTAAACAAAGAGGGTGAGCTTAGATGAAATACAAATGACGATGGATGTGACGGTAAAGAGTTCTGTGTGGGCCATATCCAGTGCTGGCTCTACAACTAATCTGAGCTGCTACCTCAATTTTGTTGTACTTGTGCAATGACAATAAAGATATTTTATTCTATTCTATTCTATTCTATTCTATTCTATTCTATTCTAATGCGGGTGTGGAAACATTTGAGCTACATCCGGCATTTGACCCCATTATGCATTTCTACAAATAAACATTTCAACCCGAGGAAGTAACAAGACATTCTTTGTTGATTTGAATCCCAAATCTCAAACATTTTGAGACGGCACAAGAACATGACGGTGTAATTTCAAATATGTTGACATTTGTTCGCTTACAAAAAAACAAACAAACAAAAAAACAGAAACCGAAAGAAAAAAAAAACAGAAACAGCGATGAACCATTGCACTCTGACTCACTCTCCTCTCAACCTGACCACATCCATGTCTATGCCTATGGACCGTGGCATTGGTTTCCAGTGTTTCAAGTCAACCCCCCCCCCACACACACACACACACACACATCCTCCACATCTGCTGATATTAGCATTCCAGGGGTGAGCTTTTCACATGCAGGAGACTCATCAAACTCCACTGTCACACTCCGGCCCGGGATATAATTCCATTTCCCGAGTCGGACAGCAGGACAGAGATGAGCGCCTGTGGCTGAATTATGCCCTCATATCTGGGTGCTGTGGCCCGATTTGGAATGGTGATCAAGTGATTCACGGACGTGGGAATGGCCGCCGCGGCCTGAGCGCTCCTGTCAGAAGTGCGCTACGTCTCCATTGAGGGAGCGGTGTGCATAATGAGCAACTCAGAGGCGATGCGCTAATCCATCATGAAGGCTGAACACTCCCAGGAAGCCTGCATGCGTATGCTCACACACACACACACACACACACACACACACACACACACGCACACACACACACACACACACACACACACACACACACACACACTACCATCACACACCTCTGCTGATATCAGGAAGCTGCTATCAGTCCTGTATCTATTTTTCCTCTGGATGACCTCTCTCTCTCTTTGGCTTTCCCTATCCTATCTTTCTATCTTTCTTTTTGTCTTCCTTTTCTCTATCTCAAATCGCTGCAATTCTTCTTTCATTTCCATATTTCTCTATTTCTCTCTCTAGCTTCCCTGACACTCTATGTGACACATAATCATTGTGGCCCCTTCTCTCCATCTGATATGTTGAGCTTCTCTGCAGATGATGACGATGTCTCTCATCGTCAGAAGTCTTAACTGAATTTGGCCTGGTCGGGTTTGAAGAAAGCTTCAATTAGTCATAGGACAAGGTGAACCTGGATTGTCATGCCACGCGAAAAACGAAGAAAATGACAAAGCAGTCACACTGATTACCTGGCTAGATTCAGCAAAATCACCATATCTATGGCTATTCCTCTGGAGCACTACAAGGAAAGAAAACACAAATTATATCTGATAAGGTGGACACAGCAAAGTGTGACTATGCGTGCTTGAGAGGAGTCTAGATGTTCATGAGGCATCTTTAAGCAGGCCCTGTTTGAACATGTTTTACCAAAAAGGGATGAGCTGATGGTTAACACATGACAGCACAGGACAATAAGCTTATAAAACTGTCACACAGAGGATAGTGCTGGAGGATGCCTTAAGGCAGCTATGCTGGAATAGAACAAGAGAGACAGATAGAGGGAGAGGGGGGTATGGAGGGAGGGAGAGAGTGTGTAGGAATATGGAGAGAGTGGTAGATGACACAGAAAGAGAGAGAGGGAGAGAGAGAGAAAGAGAGAGAGAGGGAGGTCTAAGGTAAACAATGGCAACATTGTTTTTTGAGGATTTTAACTCCTTCACAATAAAAAAAAACTTTCAAATCCATCACATCACAAAATTACATTTTCAAGAAATGGGACTATGGTTCAGTTTTGTGGTGTATATGAAAGGCACAAGGTTAAAAAAAACAATATTTGGGTAAAAGGCTACTGATATTCATAGTCCAGCTCACCCACCATAAACTACAGAATGCCCATTCTAGGACAACTCCAGCTGTCTATGCATCCACTGTGGTTACAGCTACACCATTAATCCTGTACACAGTAATGGATCACATGACTTGATTGAGATCATCTTAATCACTAGGCATCATTTGAAATACTCCTCTTTTTTCTATTTCCTTTTTTTTTATTTCTCCACAGCTCCCATCAACACAAATAGTGTTTAGCCGCCCTTTAAAACTGCGATTGACGCGCTTTGTATATAAATGAGATGCTTGATCCCGGGGGGCATCGGGGAAAGGTTAGTGACTCCATGCTGCATAGGAGATGAGGATCTTTCTCCCCCGGCTACTAATGGGAAGACCTATAAAGTGCAAAATATGTTTGATTAGAAACAACCAATTACAGCAGCCGTTTCCGTGCTGCACGCCTGAATGGAGATGACCACCGAGATGCAAAAAGAGAGAGTGAGTAAGTGCTAGGGTGTGTTGCCTGAAATTGGTTTGCGCCGTGGTTTACGCAGGACACTTTCATAAACACACTTCATCCACAAGGGGGCACCAGCGTGCTTCTTGTTTACCTGTTAGCTAGCTAGATGAGTCTCTGAAGCATGGCAGATGGGGTTTAATTAGAAGCCTGGTCGGCTATCAGTAACCAGACTTGTGTGGACCATACCTGTCGTCGTTGCATTTGGACCCTTTGCCTAGACTTCCCTTTTTCCCCAAATTGGATTTATTTGGTGTTTGTTTTGTTTGTTTGTGTGGAATTCCCCATCTTTTGAACATTTTAGGAGCTGGAAAGCTTGAACTCCACGCTTGGGCTGTTTGTCTACTGGAGACAGTGCTTGGGCTGGCCCAGGGCCTTGGAGGTAAGCTGGTGTCCCATTGCACATTCATAATGATGATGAAATCTATATACATGATAATTTTTGTAACTCAAGTGCACAATTCACACTCCCTAATTTGGAGTACAGAAAGGGCTGTAAACACAATCCTTCACTGCCATGTTTTAGGAAATAGTCTGCGACATTTTACAGCATAATGTAAGTGTGAAGCAACACAAGACTCAACTCAACAACTCACTGCTGATCTTCTAATCCAGAGACGATAAAGGTTTCCATGGTTATTAATGCTAACAATGACTGTAAGCGGGCAGAAGGGGCTACCAGCACGATCCAACGGCAACAGAACAAACCAAACAAAACACCCCAGCTTCTCCACTGCTGGCTAGAGCAATTGGGTCAATTTGATTGACACTGCCTGGAATGCTTTTAATGTTGTGTTTATAAACATACTGAGCAAAAAAAAAAAAACATAATTCCCCAACCCACTGGCAGTGCAAATTACCAAAGCCGCAGATGTGACCAGGTTCATGATAAATTCATAGCACCAGTTACTTTTAGTACACAGAAGAATCTAGACTGATTTTTTTTTTTTTACAATACGGGGTATGGACTTGCAAATTCAGCCAAATTGTCACTCTGAATCATGTACAGGCCAGGCGCTTACTACTGAGCTAATACAGTCTGACACATAATGACCTTCAATCCCCCAAGTGACCTCACCAACATCTATGTTATGTAATAATGTGAGGGACACAGGCTGTGTTCAGACTGCAGAAAAAAATCATTTTTTTCCCATACATGTGGCACAGATCTGATTTGTTGGTGTCAGTCTGAAGAGCAAAAAGTCGCATGTAACCACATTTTTCCAATTCTGACCTGAGCCTCATTCAGAAGTGGAAATAAATCGGATATACATGTATGTGGACCCTATGTGACTGCAGTCTGAACAGGCCACGTCGGAATTTTTCAGTGTCTTATCATGTCAATTCACGTCATCAGGCTATGTTTCGTCATGATACGTTTCGTCCCGTCATAGTTATGCGTACCCTTGTGACCCTGTCGACCACAGCTTGATTCACAAATGCCATTCTCCGCAGCCTATCTGATGTCTCGTACAATTTCAGCCAATCGCGTGAACATAAATTAGAAAGTATGACTGAATGTGTCCACATTGTATTACATCTGCGCAGTGTCCAGTTATGGGGACTATTTAACCATAATAGACATATGCATGGTCACCATAAATGTGCATTTGTGAATTGTGTGAAATTTATTTGTGAATTTTTTAAATATTCTAACTCCATACAAAATGTCTGCGAGACAGCCCTCACACACTTGACAATTTGACAGTGGGACTTAGCAGGAACGCGCCTCTATGTCCGTGAGTCAGTGAGTGTGGACATTGGGATTGGACCACTCATGTGTTTTTACGTATCAGAAGCCAAGAGCTCTTCCCCCGCTAGCATTACTGTGCTTTGTAGCATCTCCTCCAGAATATTCTCTGTTGCAGTAAACAGCGCCTTGTTGACAGGCCTGGTCTAACAGTAAATAACCCCCTCTAAACCATAAGCATAATCAGTGTCCACACCACGCCACACATACTGCACTGAACAGTCCCTGGGTGTAGGAGTCTCCAGTGGCATGTGGCCCTTTAGACAGCCTGCCCTCCAGGGACAGAGATCCACCCAGCATGCCGGGGGCAAAGAGGGGTAGAGAGGGGCAGAGAGGGGTGGAGAGGGGCAGAGAGGGGTGGAGAGGGGTAGAGAGGGGTAGAAATCCACCCAGCACGCCTGAAGCCAAGAGGGGCAAAGAGGGGCAGGATGAACAGCATCCTTTTGATGGAGCAGACAGTGGAGAGAGATAAAGTGAGAATTTGAGAGGGGGGTAATCTATGCCGTGTAGTAGATTTGCACCTGTATACATATCTGCCTAAACTTATATTGGTAATATGACTTTCATTTGTGAGAGAGGAGAGGAAGGGGGGCTTATATCTGCACCCTCTTATCTGCCCACTGTGCCCGATGACACCCCCTCTCACTCTCTCACTCTCATTCTCTCCGCCTGCAGACACCTCCTCCCCCCTCTCATATTCTCTCTCTCACTCTCACTCTTATTCTCTCTCACTCTCATTCTCTCTCTCACTCTCTCTCTCTCTGCCTGCAGACACCCCCTCCCTCCCTCTCACATTCTCTCTCTCACTCACTCTCTCACATACACACTCTTTTTCTACCTGTGTTTTTTGTTCTTTCTTTTCTCCATCTCTCTGCTTCTGTCTTTTTCTATCTATTTTCTTTATTTTCCACCCTGTCTCTAACTCTCCCCTCCCTCTTTTCCCCTCCATTTCACACTCACAACTATCTCTGTCTCTATCTCTCCATCTCTCCATCTCTCTCTCTCCTGCTCTTTCCCTCATCTCCCTCATCCTCTCTCCCCAGGGTGTGTGTGAGGTAGATTCACTCTCTCTTCCCTTCGCCTCTACTTGGGCTTATCCACCCCACCATCTCCACTGCATTCGAGACTGGGCCCCGCTAAGCCACAGAAGCTTGGCCACTGCACTGTGCAAACAGTCCCTTTGTCTTTGCCCTCCCTCCATTTCGCACTGTTTGCCCAGGCCAGACATCTGCATCTGTGGACAGAGGATTTCTCTTTTTATCAACGCTAATGCAAAACACTAATATTGGCTGGCATCTTGACAAAGAGCCGTGCCTGTTTTCCTAAACGGCTGCTTAAGAAAGAGTTAAATGATCTCTGCTTACCCTCTCCTCTTCTCTGTTGGGATAACTGACAGCATATACTATTAGAGGATAACACCACTTTCACATTCATAATGTTTTGTGAACCAATGTTCTCAGTGATATTATGATCTCCTTTATTTTAAGATTCTATTATATGCACATACTATAAAAGTAAAAAAAAGGCATAAGACACAAGCTGAAGACATGTAGCTTCTCTCACCATAGGAGATAATTACTGTGCCAGTTTTTCGTCAAGTAGCCGGGGTTCTCTGGAGGAACCAGACAGCACCAGCAGGGGCGTCTCCAGGAGAGCATCGTCTGGCTTGGCGGGGGGGGGGGGGGGGGGGGAGAGAGATAACAGCAGCCTGACAGACCTGGGCCCCAGGCAGGAAGCTGGAGACAACGTTACCCAGCCCAAACCTGCCACAGAGCGTGAGGCGGGCTGCCACGGTCAGAGCTCCACCGACCCCGACTCAATCCAGGTCAAACGGTGTCACGACAGGTTAAGGGAGAGGTACAACAAACGTGAGCTCATGGTTGGGGGGGAGACTGACTGATGGGGCCTGATAGAGAGTGGCAAAGGAGTGGTTAGTCATTCCCATACCTGTGAGCTGTGTGAGTTTAAACCACAGTGCATACCGCTCCTAATGTCAAATGAAATATCAAATATTCACAGCTATCAAAATAGAATTGGACTTATGGAAACCACTCTACAAATATTCACAATTGTCAAATAGAATTGGATTTATGGAAACCACTCGACAAAATGAAATGCATAGAAAACGTAATTGTCCTCCCACCATCAAAAGCAAATGTTGGATTTACAACTGAGGCCATCATAAACTTTCAACAGTCCATTTGAGTATTCAAAGTTATTATCTGCCTAGTGCATCATTCAGCAAATAAAAGCAAGGCTTTATCGAGAGTCTCATATGTTAAATGTCACCTAAGATGAGATTAAACACTATTGATCTCTCACAAAGAGGTACTTATCTTTTATATTCTGACAAAAGGGTCATAGTGCTGATGTTTTATAGGTAGGGTATTTCAATGCTCACTGAAGGTATACCACTGAGAGAATGAAAGAAGTTTGAAATCATGGCAAAGGCTAAACCACACAAACACACACACACACACACACACACACACACTCACACACACATACACACACACACACACACACACACACACACACACACACTCACACACCATCACACACACACATTCACATACAAACCTATAATGTATCGCATACATAAATGGAGCCAAAATAAACTGATTCTTCCATCTTGTTTTAAACTTTGATTTACAGATTCTCCTTAAGCCTCAGGACAGCTGGTCTGCATGGAATAGCCCCGTTTACAAAGTATCATAATCAGACAATACACAAAGTCCGTTCACACTGCACTGTCTGACAGACGACGCCAAGCGCTATCCAGCCGAGCAGCCATTTTCTTAAACGGATCAGGACCAGAACTGGCCCAGATCCAGGAGCAGGTCTTTAAGCAGGGTGCACCGGGGACCACATCAGCAGAACCGGATGAGTCTGGAGAAGCCACTCTGTATGGCTCGTCTCTGCAACAAAGACCTCTCAATTATTTATTGGCATTAACTCCTCAATTATACATGGTAAGGACGGGCCAGGGATCATCTGGTGGTGACCCCTGCTCCCTCTGACTAATGAATGAAGTGGGGTGGCACTGGGAGGGCTGCTTCATGTTTTATTTCTAGGGGTACGGGGTAGAACCAGCGCTCCGGAGAGGGAAGGGAGGAGTCGGCTGGTGAATGATAATTGCCGTTTAGTATGCAAATGCACCACACACCCACACACACATACATGCGCACACACACGCGCGCGTGCACACACACACACACACACTGCACGACGACCCATGCATATAAAAGAGGGAGGGTTGTGATTGTAGAGGGTGTTGGCATGGTAATGGGTGCTTTCAAGAGTGCCACTTTGGAAAGGTAAACCATGACAGATGCATTTACTTGCGCAAAAAAAAAATATCTGTAGCTGTCCGGGGAAGAATTACTTAACTGCATTATCCATAGCAATGGAGAGATCAAATAAGCATATTTTGAGATGTTAAAATCCGGAAACAACCACAAAATACCAGAGCAGGGTATAATTTCAGTCAGCAAGCAGAAACATTTCCCCGAAATTGACGACCCCTTTATGCCCATGGCCTTTTGAATGCTCGTTCTTATCGCTTTCGCTGGTGAGACCACAACAATAACACAGGGCAGGCCAGGACACCAGAGAGGTCCGGCTGCCTGCCATTGTACTGATGAAATACCTGGAGGTTTGAGGATGAAAAATGACTGTTCAGAACTATACAAGAGGTAATGATCGACGACAGGGTGTCTAGTAATCTCTTTCAACCAATCAAATTTGGAGTTGCATGGTGCACATTGGAGTAGCATGGTGCATATGCAGATGCAGATGTCAGCCATCTATCCATCAGGATGACAAAGACACAGAGCCATACACACACACATACACACACATACACACTGACATACACAGAAACGTGATATAAGTGTAAACTGAAGTGAACTAGAATGAGGAATATACACTGTCATTGCTCTGTGTTAAAATACTATTGCCAAATACTGATAATATATACTAATAAGTACAGAATCATCTTTTCTATTTAAAAACTGGCTGCATGTCTCTCTCTCTCTCTCTCTCTCTCTCTCTCTCTCTGTGTGTCTGTGTGTGTGTGCTGTCCTACAAGACAAACATTACTGAATACTGAGTATACAAAACCATTTGAACTCCAGCAGCACGCTCTATGTCTAATTAAAAAAGGCGATGTTAAACTGAAGCTGCATACACCCAACTTGGCTAAGCTCAGAATCTATTGCAGAAAGGGATGTGTGTGTGCTTGTGTGAGTGAGTGAGAGAGTAAATGAGGGTGTGTGTGTGTGTGTGTGTGTGTGTGTGTGTGTGTGTGTGTGTGTGTGTGTGTGTGTGTGTGTGTGTGTGTGTGTATCTGCCTGCACGTGTGTGAATGTCACATTCCTCTGGGGATTACTAAAGGGCATTATTTTATTCCAATTCTCCACTGGCCATCGTATATCAAGGGACCTTTATCCACCTTTACATAAATCCACTTAAAAGTGAGATCCCTTGTCACCATACCTGAGGAGTCTTCACCTTCAGTTAATCATCCCTAGGCTCTATCTTCTCGGGGTCTCGCTGGTTCTAACATCAGTATCACTGTCTAGAAGAATGGACAATCTTGAATATTTTCCCACTACTGTTCTCTAGCTTTTAGTAACAGCTGCGAAATCACAAGAAGACAAAAAAAGAAGAAAAAAAAACATTTAAAGAAAAAAGTTTTTACTTATTCGTGATGTCATTCATGTTGTGAGCTAATTGGTTGGGGCCATTGTGTTGAGAAGGGGTGTGATGAGTATCTGCAGGGCATCAACTCTCGGGCAATCTGATTGGATGCTCTGGGTCTACAGAGGACATCCTCTTTTTAATGGCCTGTGCATCAGAAATTAGGTAGCAGAAGAACGGGTCGCTGAGAGAAAATAAATAAAAGGATTCAAAACTCTCCTCCATGGTTTCTTAATGACCCCTCACTGTGCTTTGGGTCGTGTGTGTGTGTGTGTGTGTGTGTGTGTGTGTGTGTGTGTGTGTGTGTGTGTGTGTGTGTGTGTGTGTGTGTGTGTGTGTGTTTAGTGAAGAGCTAGTGAACACTTTCAAGCGCAACTGCTCGCAAATCAATATTGTTCGCATCTTTTTGTATTTGATTTCTTTTTGCCATTGATTTGCCCTGAATTTATTTTAAAACGTATAATGTGGAATTCTGCACAAAATATGAAGTGCTGTGTGATCTTTCCATATCAATGCATAAAGGACGAAAATGATTATTGCCATTATTACATTTATACACATTCTACTGTTTCTCCAAAATGTAAAATTCAAGCGAATATTTACTGGCAAAGTAGCCAGATCAAGGCAGGTGAAGATAGATAGGTGTGGCTGTGCCATGAGACTGTACATCCGTATTTATGGGACCTTTTTAATTATCATCTGTTCCTTTTTCATTATCATCTGACTAATTAGTGAATTTGCTTGAGGCCTATTCTATAGTCATAGTTTTGGTATTTGTTATTATTATTATTATTATTATTATTATTATTATTTATTAATTGGTACCTTATATTGTTTCTTGAATTTTTCGTTTTTTATTGGGCTTATTTTTAATTACTGCCTTTTTCATATTTAGGTTTTCATTACGGTCTTTCTGTGGTAGGACTTCACATCCTGTTTGCCTGCAGCTCCACCTAGTGGTGAAAGAAAAATAAAGAGTTTGACTCAGGCCATCTAACAGATGTGCCAAGTTCTTTGTGAAAATGTTCATCTCAGTTCTTATGAAGACTGAGATTGACATTGCAAAACATTTGTATTCTAAAATTCTAAAGTTTAAAGTATATTGGCATAACTGTGCCAACTGTGCCAAGTGTTAGAATCCCCTGTGCCCTCACTTGCCCCTCCCCTGTGCCCCCACTTGTCCTGCAGTGGCAGTGCAGAAGCTGTGGTGGTAGCAGGGAGAGATACCACCTGCCTAAGTGTGCCTAGCATATAAAGAGCTACCCATGCCCATGCCCCTGGTTCTCTTGATCCCACACACATTTTTATGCACACTTTCCATTATTTTGGCTTATCCTGCCATTTCCTGCTACATTGAAACGCCCTAGTCATTATTGCTGTGCTCCTTATTTTGCCTTGTTTGTCTATTTAATTAAATTATTTTATTCATTTAAAATCTGCATTTGTGTCAGCCTCCCTTTTTATGTTGCGGTCTCATGAGCACA
The DNA here is from genome assembly GCF_900700415.2 of Clupea harengus. Classification (NCBI taxonomy): domain Eukaryota; kingdom Metazoa; phylum Chordata; class Actinopteri; order Clupeiformes; family Clupeidae; genus Clupea; species Clupea harengus. The sequence continues at coordinate 16,343,375 of NC_045172.1, forward strand.
AGATTGACCTTTATAACTGGATTAAAGGGCTTCAGGGTCAAAAGACTGGCTACAAAAAGAAAAAAACATGGCTGCCTCTGATGGGGACTCGGAATATGAGAATGAAAGAAATTCTCTTAAAAGTTCAGTGAGATATGATGTGCCTGGGCCTTGCTTAAAAACTAAATAGATATACTATTGGCAAGCCATTCCCTATAAACTATCGGTAGCCTGACATGGGTGAAAGGATTCTTTAAGGTAAACAAAGACATGCTTTTCCAATGGCTAACTCATGCCCATCTCGATGGTTTACAGAGAAACCTTTTACTTTTACATGTGTCAGTGTGATTGTTGCTATGCCATGCATAGACAACATTGTGTAGCTGTAGTGTACAATGCAGCTGAATTAAGAATCAGTTAGGTGGTGTGATCTCATCAAATTTGCATTAAAGATTTTGTATTATAATGTTATAAGCAGGAATGAGAAGCAGGATCTTCTTTGGCTTTGAGCCATGTAACACACACAAACAGGCAGGGATCACTGATACAGAAAGGCAGAAAACAGGGAGGTCTAATCTGTGCATCTAAACACAGACAGTAGAACAGTGGAACAGGGAACTCACACACAACCATTTCTACATGACAGATGGACTAAAATAATAACAGTAAAGCACACTGACATTAGTTTAAATAAATTAAATTTTATTTATATAGCACCAAAACAATCAACAACTTCGTAGTCTCCTGAACCGCCGTCTGGTACACCCATAGGACCAGAGCAGATGCAGGTACCAGGCCCACTGCTGACGGCTGGTCAAGACGGCGAGCTGGGTGGCCAGAGTGTGGTTAAAACTAGTTCCGCTAGTTTATCACTCAGGGGATGCAACAGAGTAGTCAGTCTTTTTGTATGCCCAATCATAGCAGTAGCAGTTCCCCTGGTCAGTGGTGGGAAAGGGGAGCACCAGGTTGGCCCCTTCAAAGCCGTACAGGAATCACACCAGTGGGACTACAACTTCAAGATTTGCCACCGAGCTGATTGCGCCCATGTGACGAGGACCTGTGCCAGCATTGCCAGCGAGCTGAGGACCGGTCAACCACTACTCAGTGAGCAGTGACAGCACCCTCCAGACTCCATGAGCTCAAGGGGCCCCTAAGCCAGAGCCTCTGCGTGAAGTCGCTGTTATTAACTATTAAGTGTATCTGCGCTGTGTTACAAAATGTGTATGTGTGCTGTAAATCCTGTTGAGGTACAGGTGAATTTAGTTATTGTGCTGTTGAAAAAAAAAGTAATTACATTTTAGTAATGTTTTGCGAGCGCACAATCATTTTTTGTGTGCGCAAAGAGGGAGGGGGGCCCTTTTACACCTCCAGGCCCAGGGGCCCATGGTTTCATAATCCGTCCATGGCTGGGGCAGTGGCAATGTGATGTTTCCTCTCCAGCTGACGGTGTCTCTGGCGATAGCTGGGGCAGTGGCAATGCGATGGTTCCTCTCCAGCTTACGATGTCTCTGGCGATAGCTGGGGCGGTGGCAATGCGATGGTTCCTCTTCAGCTGACGGTGGCTCTTCTGTTTCTTCTTCTCAGCTGGGGGCGCAGTGTCTCTTTGGACTAGCAACACAGATCTGGCAGCCCCTCTGTGGCAGCCCCAGATGTGGCTCCGGATACATCCATCATGGCCCCCCACCTGGCCAGCAGATCCAGCCCGATGATACATGGGCCCTGGATGCTAGCCAGCCAGAATGGATGCGAGGGGTGCATTCCAGGTGGTAGTCCAAGTAAAGCCCACGTGCATCGCCCAGCCGCAGTTGTTTGTGTAGTGGGGATGTGTTAATTGAATAATTGACAACTGATTGTGCTCCCAATTATTGCTGATGCATTGCATTTCAGGTGTGTGTGTCATGTGACTGTCTATATAAGCTGATGCACCTGCACAAAATAAAGTGATTGAGTGTTTTCTCAGAACTTGCATCCAGTCTCTGCATTTTATTTGCCCTCCCAAGTTTATATATATTGAGTCGGTATATCTAGCAGTCAAGCTCTGTTTAACAGGATGGAACAATGTTTGTGGGTAACAGTCCTCCTGCTGTGTCGCCCCACCACAATGATTAGATTTAGATTAGATTAGATTCAACTTTATTGTCATTGCACAGAGTACAAGTACTGAGGCAACGAAATGCAGTTTAGCATCCAACCAGTAGTGCAAAATAGCAAAAAGTGCAGAGTATGTGCATATGTAAAGTGTAATAAGTGAATAAATAGATATGTACAGTAAGAAATAGATATGCAATATGAACAGTAAGAAATGGATATGCAATATGAACAGTAATTGGGACAAGAATAGCAGCAATTGAGGTAAGAAGTGTAGGTATGATAAGTATATGTAAAGTGCAGGTGTAAGTATTAGTGGTGGTAATAAGTGAGATGAAGTGAAAGAGGTATTAGTAATATTATATTTAAGAGGTATTGTATGTTATAAGTACGATTAAGACAGTAATAAGTGGTAGAAAAAACATTCTGGTGCAAATGTTCAGTGGCTGGAGGAGGGTGTGGCAGTCAAGCCAGGGTGGAGGAGGGAAGTACAGTGCAAATGTTCAGTGGCTGGAGGAGGGTGTGGCAGTCAGGCCAGGGTGGAGGGGGGAAGTACAGTCACTGAGGGAGATGTGTGTGGGGGTGGGGGGCAGAGTTCAGTAGAGTGACAGCCGCAGGGATGAAGCTGTTCCTGAACCTGCTGGTCCGGGAACGGAGCACCCTGTAGCGCCTCCCAGAGGGGAGGAGGGCAAACAGTCTGTGGCTGGGGTGAGAGCTGTCCTTTTCGATGCTGCGTGCCCTCCGCAGACATCTCTTGCTCTGGACAGCCTCAATGGTGGGGAGTGAGGAACCGGTGATGCGTTGGGCAGTTTTCACCACCCTCTGCAGTGATTTACGGTCCGCGACAGAGCAGCTGCCATACCATACTGAGATGCAGTTTGTGAGGATGCTCTCTATGGTACAGCGGTAGAAATTCTCTAGAATCTGAGGAGACAGATGGGCCTTTTTCAGTCTCCTCAGGAAGAAGAGACGCTGGTGTGCTTTCTTTACCAGGGATGAGGTGTTGAGGGTCCAAGAGAGGTCCTCAGAGATGTGGACACCCAGGAACTTGAAGCTGGCGACACGCTTAACCTCCATCCCGTTGATATGGATGGGGATGTGTGTGCCAGCTTTCTTCCTGAAGTCCACAATTAGCTCTTTGGTCTTCTTGGTGTTGAGAGCCAGGTTGTTGTCGGCGCACCACACCGCCAGGTGCTGGACCTCTTCTCTGTAGGCCGACTCATCGTTGTCACTGATGAGGCCAATCACCGTTGTGTCGTCTGCAAACTTGACAATGGTATTAGAACCATGTACAGGTGTGCAGTCGTAGGTGAAGAGGGAGTAGAGGAGAGGACTTAGCACACAGCCCTGTGGCACGCCGGTGTGCAGCGGTAGTGTCAGGGGGCTGGTCCTGGAGCTCCCAGCAGCTGCCTCCTACTTTTAGTCCTGGCCATGCTGGCACACCCGGTCCCTAGCCCAGGTGGAGCTGCAGTGGGATTCCCAGATCCTGGCTGGGCGGCAGCGGCGTCGGGTCCTAGCATGGTGGTGGAGTTGGCAACCTGGCTTCATCTCGCTGTCCTGGGTGGAAAAGCACTGGCTTTGGCAACCATACGTTCTTGCCTTCCCAGGAGAGGGGTTGCAGCCAGGCTTAGTGTATTCCAAAGCTCTTTGAATAGTGCTCTTCAGCCATCCCCTGCCTCACTGCAGCTTGTCCCAGAAGGTCCTTGATGTCCTGCAGCATGGTCACATCTAGATTCCACTTCTGACACCAGTGTCATTTCAAGCAGGATTGAGAAGCAAGATCTTCTTTGACTTCCATCCACTTCTTATGAATTACACAGTTACTGTTAGGACATATTGACACAGGAGCGCAGTACACTGCACATACAGACAGTAACGGTGGGCAAATACTAACAGGGGAACTTAACACACAGGCATTTCTACATGACACACACGGACTAAAAGGATAACAGTGATGCAGGCTAACATCAACACAAGGGAGACACGGCAACATTCTAAACCTGACACAGTTAGACAGTTACATGGAACACGCAGAATTATGAGAACTGCACTACAACACACACACACACACCCGGCAGCTGGACTATCCTATGCATGCTACCCTATTTACATAGGATTGATGAAGGGCTTTTTTCTCCTAAATCATCTAATTGAACTGATCTCACGATGATCCGGTGTTTAAATTAATCACCAAATTATGAAGATTGCTTATCCAAGAGGCGGTAAATGTTAGTCACCTGTGATTAAATCACAATGAAAAAAGTTTAGACGTCCATTGAGCTTTTTTTAACGGGTATCTAATGCAGTTGCCTGGGCATTTGCCTAAATTAATCCATTGCGAATACTCGAGTTTGCTCAAGAGTACATAGAACAACGTCACCGCAGACAGAAATGTAGAATATTCACCAGTGAGGCGCAATTCGCTTGAAGAGATCAGTGATATATTTCTTGATGCCATATATAGGATTTCAAAAGTACGGAGCCCCCCAAGGGTCATGGTGGGGATTTTTTTTCTCAGAGATATTTTTGCATTCCCTCGCAATATTTTTGCGTTCCTTCCCAATACTTCTGAATTTCCTCGCAACAGTTTTGTGTCCCTTTGTTACTGTAGAGCAAAACTAGGCGAAGAAATGTAAAACTACGATACAGAGCCCCCTAAGGCTCATGGTGGGAATTTCCTTTTTGATGGTGAGAAATCCTACCATGATCCTTAAGGGGGCTCCGTACACGCATCATTTTAAAAGATCGTTTGTTTTATCTGAAAACTGTGTTAAGGTCCAAACCTACCCAAGATGCTTTGGTGTGGAAGTTGCTCTGGATTCCTCTTAGTTGTAGGTCTACTTTAAGAGTTTTCAGATTAAATAAACGTTTTAGAGCCTGTAAAGCGTTGTGTCAGTGTCTGCCGTAAGGCTATATATTGACCTCTATGTTAGACCAAGATATGTGTTGCATTATGTTGTGTGTATCGTAAAAAAAAAGCCTGAAGTATATAAGTAACATAGTTCTAATTTGGGAACTTTTTTGACTTCCATAATATTTCTTGTTGATAACTAAAAAATGATCACCTGTACTCCAATCTGAGTCATCACCATATTGGGAACTCTTAAGGGATGGTTTGGGAAAGACTCGCAGAAACAAAAACAACGTTAAGAGACACCATACTAAGGAAATGCACCCCTGATTATTGCCATCCCATGCATACAACACCGGTGTGCGGGTGGTGTGATCTCATCAAAATCTCATTACAAATGTTATATTTACATAGGCTAAATATTTCCAAACATGCCGTTTTGACCATTTTGCACGAGCCTCTGGATTGTGAGATAACTGTGTATGATTTGAGTTTTCTTACCACAACTTTCACTGACACAATCCAGTTATGAATGTTAACGTACTGTTGCCTATATCAAAGCAAAATCCTGAACATCTAAAAACAGCTGTCACTTAAAGCCAGCTGTCAGTGTCGTCTCAATGGTGATGTCATAAATTATATTGTCCTATAGAGGGCACTCTCCACCTAGGTATTTATTTTCAAAGAAAGGTTGCGCTATCACCACAAGATGGCGAAAATACCTTCTTTGACACTTTAGAGGAACTTTTTTTAACCTAGCCTACTCAAAATGCCACAACGTCTGTTTTGCCAAGCGTTTCAAGGGCTTTAGAAGAAGAAAAAATAAGAATGTATTTAAAACATATTTCATAAACATTCAAACCTTACTATGATATCGCAGTTAAGTTAAAAGCAACAGATATATATGGGCAACTACTTTTTTTATGAGTAGTTAGGCCTTATTTTATGCAATTGGAACCGCTTGTGACATAGCTAGATTCAGACCTTTTTTTTCGTTTTACCTTTAGAACACCATAATAGGACAATTACAACAACAACAAAAATAACAATAATAATAATGTGTGAGTATAAATAATGGTAATATTGTACCTTTTCGATAATACATTTTCTGTAAAAAAAACATGTTTGAATACATTTCCTTGTATGTTTTATTGTTGGTTAGCCTATACAGGGTGTTGCAGCTGAAAGACAAGTTTTATGCCCCCGTGTTCATATTATCATCCTTTTGGTGGCGCCAGTATTTCCTAATTAAGTGATTTCAAATAGGGATTTTCGTTATTGTTAAAGGGTGTCACTGTAGTTACTGTATATGGCCCTAATGACAAAATAGTCAAAGCCTATTATTACAAAGTCATTACAGTATAGCTTAATTTCCTCTACTCTCTAAACATGTCATATATTTGAGGGGAAAAGCCAAACATTAAAGTTTATGTCTACTAAAGCAAACTGACGTTAGTATACACCCGAGTTGAGTAGAAAATAGAAATGAATAATTTGACATTTGAAAATACATCATTTTACATGTCAGTTCATAAAAAATATCCACAGATATAAAAATGGAAACGAAAAATTATTTTGCTTTAAAAATGGTTTCACCTTTGAACTTGTTCTGTCTGCATTCTCTTTTTTCTTCCTTTCCCGGAAGACCCCATACGTGCGTCTTTTGCATGACAATTTGAGGAGGAAACCCTTTAAATGGATTTGAACGTGACTTGAATTTGATGTATTTTTGCATTACAGACAGCCAACTTCCTAAATCGGCCACTGGGAAGCAGCATAATTCCAAGAAGATGTCAAATCTTCTAGATTCCGTTTCATTCTACCCATCCATTCCATAGGCTACAACGGGCAACTATGCCTTTAAAAATCTTCTCCACGACCTCTTTGCAAAGGAGTGGATAGGATTCCAGATGGTAAGTATGAGAGCGTAGTCAATGTTGCATTTCGCTTTTTAGTTATGAAATATTTTACGAAGCAAAACTTAAATACATTTCAATATATAGTATGTGTAATATCTTTACTGAGGCCATCTATGTTCATGGAGATTATCTCGCCGTTTCTGGTTTAAGCAAGAGCTCCACTGTATGAAATAGGGTATCCTTATAGTGACAGAGCCTTGGTAACTTACTAACGAGTATAAAACACGATACACATTCACTATTCTTTAGGGCGAATATATTGTATATAACAGCCTTTACCCAAGGAAATAAAAGTTTGACGATGGCATTATTTTTCGTTTATAAGGACTACATGCTACCCTTTTTGTGTTCTTATAATAATGCACAATACGAATATAATATAATATAACACAATATAAAATAACTTAGAAGTTCAATTAGCCCACTTCATAATAAGAATTAGCGTCAGTTAATCATTCACCAACACTTTAATGTTTGTCTATCTGAAAACACAATTAGGTATAAGCGCTCTTCATTTATTTTGTCAGGGACAGTCCAAATGTGTCAATCTCTTTGTTTTGCATATACAAAAAATGCTATGTGAAAAGTATGGCATGCTGACCATATTCACAAACCATGAATGCGAGGGAGGTAACTAGACTCAATAAAACGTTGACATTTCCACTGATTCATTAGCTCCAGGTAAAATGTTTTCGTTTGCAACTTTGTGTTATTGTTGAAACATCGAGGCACGCTTTGTTATTTCTGCAGCCTGACGTTTTAGACAAAAGGCTATTTATGCCATTTCACCTGACGACCTAGGCGCAGGGTCTTCAAGAGAATACCCTTCTGTGACGAGCGTAGTCCACCTGCACACTTGGTCCCGTTTAATAGAGAAAAAAGTAAGTCAATCAATTAAATTATTAATTCATGGCTCTGTCCACAAAATGCACCTTGAGAGTGAGTGCGTCCAGGGCACATTTTCTGACTGCTTGCCTACTCTTGCGTAACTCCCATCTCAACAGCCTATCAAAACACAAGGCAATTTCAATTTGACAATACTAAAGCCGACACTGCCGCTGATATTCAAATAAACCCCAATGCCCTCTACGGTGATTGAAATTGCAGTTAAAAGACTGGCAGGTACATCGACGTGCTTTACGTAAGTATTTCCTCCATTCTGTAGTCTTAAGGGACGCGTGTGCGCTGGGAGTGGGGGAGTATAATTTGACCTTACAGCCTCATAATTGTAACTGGGTATTTTTGAAGAGAAATCCATTCGCATTCAATTCAAACAAAAAAACTCTGACTATTGGTTCTTTGAAGGATTGCTGCATTGAGTTGAAACAACTCATTTATGTCCCCAAGCAAGGTCATGATCTTATCTCCCATCGGCGTATTCAAACATACACTTAAACACACACTCCACATTGTACTTGGCAAACAAAAAGTCCAATATATTGGGAAACATCCCGTTACACAATTGTTATGAAGAAGCGTTTTGATTTCATCATGTATATTTTACCCCATGTGTTTTCAGTCAAATGGCCTATTCAGCACTAAACTAGCCGATGAGTCCACAGCCCGGTTTCTTACGACATGATCAGGTGAAACGGCAGCACAAAGCAAACTACATCTACTAACCTCTTATGCAATTACACATTTCTTACAAACTGTGATTCCTCTCCATCCGGCAGAGCTGTGTTCACGGAGGGAAAATTGACGATATTTCAAGCAGGGCCATAATGAAATTAAAATAGTTACAACATCGATTTCTAAGTGATCGCGAGGACATTTAGCCAAGGGTGTGAGTGTTATATTCAATAATACGAGCCATGGGCCGTCGGCCCATTTATCATCCCATTACTGTAACAAATCCAGGTCCAATACATGAAAGGTAAAATGAATTACCAACGTTAAGCCGTCAATAAAGTCATTTCTGTAAATGGTGTCTCCGATGACTCCCGCATTATTCAGTGGCCTTTATCAGCACCTTGGAAATTACGTGGCGCTTCGAGCTGCGTGTAATATGGCTCTGCTCGCTTTGATTAAGCGTCTTGCCAGGGGATAGTGACAGTGCTTTTGACTGGGTTTTATTCACTCTCATGTGATGAACGCCAAGCTGATCAGGCGGAATGAAGAGTAATTAAAAGCTATAAATTATCTTTTGCAGCCCCTCTCATGGCGTCTCTTGAAGGCAAGATAAGAGCCGGAGTCCTCATTTGCCGCCTTAAAAGGACGGCATCTCACAATGGCTACTTGGCTAAATAGCATATTGATAGTGTCCTAATTAGAATTTAATTAAGTACCCACTCCAGCTTTTGGGGGATAAAGATTTCAATCCTATAACATGTTATATGAGAATAAATATTACACGGTTTCGAGCACAGTTTTCTATTGTATGACTAATTGTGATTGTTTATGTGTCTGTTCCGATTTATTTCTCCAAAGCGGCGTGGGGAACAAGGCAAAGTTCATGAGCTTCATGATCAAGGAGATTTACCCTGGGCCACGCCCGAACCTACACTGTGTGGTTATGTGTAGGTAATATTGGTGTGCCCCGTCTGTCATTTTAAAGTGCTTGGTCTTCTGCTCGAAGAAAAATGTAATTGATTCTGCATCTCTCTCTCTCTCTCTCTCTCTCTCTCTCTCTCTCTATCACAAACTGATCCACTCTCTGTATGTATGCACTGTATGTGTATCTATCTGTCTGAGAAGGCTGTATGTTTTCTGCTACATTTCTTAGCCCACTGTAGTTATATTGCTAATGAATAATCAATAAAGCGACCATTATCTTTTTCCAACCCACTTTCAACCTGCTGAAAAAAATCAGTGTACAAAAGTAACTGACATTAATGTCAATGTATCCTTGTGTCCACGAGTAAAGTAAAATAATTAATTCATTTATTCATCACCTGGACATAACCTGAATACATTTTGAGACATTCTGGACAAGCCGAGAGCTCATGCTGGTCATTTCACTGAACAAATAAGCAGCGCTTTCTTCCCCTTTAACAACCGAAGAGTTGCAACAACAACAAAAAATGTTATCTACACAGCACAGCCTGCAGCTCATAACTTTTCGTGTATGAGATTTCTCGACTTTTAAGCAGTGTGCTGTTTCCACTATACCACCTGATTAGGTATATTACGGAAGGGTTTATATTCACTCAACGGGATTTGCTGGCCCTCTGTAAAGTTTTCCTCGCAAAAGCATTACTTGGCATATGTCTTTTTGCTAGCTTTTTATGCTTAATTATAATTATTGACCATAACCATATTTCCATAACTATAGGGTGCAACCACTTACAACAGCAACAACACATCAACAACGACTATTATTATTATTATTATTATTATTTCTTAAGTAGGTTTGATGTTAAGCGACTGCCAAGTTGACGGTTTATTGTAAGCAGCAATATCGGTGGCAAATCACAATTTGTTTACTGCTGTCAGTCATAACCCTTTGAAGATTACTTTCTCTTACTTTATCAACCTATTGCATTATTTCCCTCTGAACTCCACAAATACGTTATGTACGGTAAATAACATGACATATTGGCTATCGCGGCAGTGGGCATGCATTGCAGCCCTTCTCTGTTGGTTTGCCACCTCTAAGTCGGCGCAGAACCTGAAAAAGCTTTTGTATGGATGGAGAAGGCACTGATGTGATCGCTTGTTTGGTTCCTAAAGCCCGTTTATTATTTATTTGTGGAGGATCGTAAAAGCCGATTGGATGCCGTCACTAGTGTCAGTGAGGATCTCCTGGTCGGATTGGTCCATTGCACGTGTGTGGGAGCTCACGTGCTTCCGGTGGATGTAAAAAAAAAGTCTGTGAAAGGCAAGGCGATTTTAGGGAGAGTTTAGAAAGCTCGGGCTGACATATGTGAGAGCCAGGCAGGGACAAGGAAGCATCGCGCAATGTACTGTCATTCGTGTGTACCGGGCTTATTTTGACAATTGGTGGCTGAGCCCACTGGAAGCATTCCGATGGTGTGATTGTCTAATTCAGTTAAGGTATTTCACATACCTTTCAATGCCACAATATAGACAATAATCACATCGTCGTTGATATTTGGATACGGTACCGAGCAACAAGTGGAATCTGGCGTGGAGAGTAGGCAACGGTCCTGCCGAAATCTTTTTATTCTAGTTATGGAAGAGCAAAAGGATCAAAATAGCCGTGATTCGACCGAGGGTGAGAGTGTTTCGCTCTCACCGAATCTACCTTCTCCTCCGATTTTGCCTCACCAGGCTGCGCAGCAAGTACACAGAACCACAAACTTTTTTATTGACAATATTCTGCGGCCGGACTTCGGCTGCAAGAAGGAACTTGGGAACCGTGAGCGGGCGCAGACTTCGGGCAGGGAGAACGTCAACCCGCTGGTCATAAGACCATCGCACGCCAGCAGCCTCTGTCAGGATTCGAACTGCAGTAGTGACAGTACTACTTCTTCCTCATCATCTTCTTCATCTTCGTCGCCGACTTCCAAGCAGACTTCGTCATCAAAGACAGCCGAGGCCAATGGAACTAGAACAGAAAACCCAACGTCAGTAACGGCTGGGAATGCTAGTAATGGAGGCGCGCAGCCCTCCAAAGAAAGCCAGCCATTGCTGTGGCCTGCATGGGTGTATTGTACAAGATATTCAGACAGACCGTCATCTGGTAAGGCGCTATAAGTTCTTGGCAATGTAACGCTGGCTCTTTTCAAATCACGCGTTCTGTAATAGGCTAATAGAAAAGGTTGCGCCAAGTCCACTGTGCGTGCTGTCAAACACGCTCTAACACATAGCTACAGCAACGCAATTACACGCACTCTTTCTAGCACCCAAGCACACACAGACACACACACGATCACAATTAAGGCAGTTGAAGTAATCCATAAACATAATTTTCTCTTTGAGGCACATGCATTGTGAGGCAAGGGTGCCAGCTTTGGACCTTTCAAAATGTAATACTGCCAAAGGCCGCAAATTCAAAACACATCTGCCTCTTAGAAACAATCTTTAAGTTATTTTGGGGGGAAACGTTGCCTGTCAGCCGACACACAAAACTGTATCTGCCCGCTGAAATGGAAGTGGCGTTGTGTTCAAAAATGTGCACCAGAAGGTTAAAAACACGGTCTGAGAGTGATTCCTTAAATAACAATGTATTCTGCGACATGGTCGGCAGCCGATAAAACTAACAATGCTAAATAAAACAGTGTTTCCAAGTAGCCCTCGTAGGCCTCTAATGCCTCGCTGAATTACAAGTGAAATACATTCTTGTTAAACCTTGGTTGAAATAATGAGAAATTTCTATTTTAAATATTGAGTTGTGTATTTATATAATTATACATTATATTACTGGAAAATCATGTAGGGCCTATAGTAGGCCTAGTTAGAAAAGTAGTGCTGTTAATACCTTGCCAGTTTTGCCATTGCTCATGGCAAGCGAACATTGCGAGTCTGACAACAGTCAGAAAAGATGCATTGATTGACCAGACTGATAGACTGACTGATTGAGCTATCAGCCCCTGAACTTGGACAAAACATCAGCTGTTCGATTTTCATAGGGCAGGGTTGTGGTGTTTTGAGATGAGCCCGAAATAATGGCCATTATCAGTTGCTTGTGTCCTGAGCGCCATGTTTCGGCCATGTTAATTCGTGGAGTGTGCTCAGAATATGATTTGTCGTGTGTGGTTATAACAGCTTAAATACAGTATTAATGCAGGTGTCTTTTGTTGAGTTTATACGTTTAATGCAATGCAAGTTCGACACAATCGACATGCTTTAATTTTATTTTTTAAATATCTGTCTATGCTCAAATGTCTCATATATGTAAACAGCCCGTGCCTCTCCTGTCAATAATATTATATTTATATTATTTATAAACAGCTGAATAAATTATCTGATGTCGTTTACACTATTGCACGATTATGACTGTGTCCTACAGTGGCATAGATATCAACACCTAATAGCTTGACGCAAAATGGCAGTGTAATAGCAATTTTACGCAATTGGCGACTAGACAGGTCTGCTGTCGTTATGGCTATAATATATCCCTGTGTAACCAAATAGCCAAAAAGGCTGTCTGTTTTACTGCACTTGACCTAGAGGTTCTGTGTGACAAATACAATTAAGGTTCAGTGAAAATCGTCGACAAAAGCCAAGTCTGAGGTGCAAGTATAAGAGTTCAAGGTTAGAAACTGACCATCTTTACTATGCAAGGTATATGCAACAGAAGCTAGCAATACACTACTACAAACTACACAAACTTAAGCTGTTGACGCAGGAAGCGCCAAACAGTAAATATCCTTCTCGAATTGTGGCCTTATTCTGCCAGTGAAAAAATGCAAGACATAATGCCTCGCATATGTATAGTGTCACGCACCGTCTGTTTTGGTACAGCGTTCCTGTTATCCTTTGTTGTAAGGCAGACTTTTAAAAGTCTGAAATGTAGTTTACTATAACACTTATAACACATTTATAATGCTTCTTGAAAACAGTAACTACCGTAACGACAGCATTTTTCTGCACAATGTTTAGATTGAACGTTTCGTGGGTGTTGGGCTTTGATAGTAGGGCACTTTCTTAAAGAGGACTTTTACTGAGATGCATAGGCCTATATGCCAGTAAACCAGTGATTGGACGTTTTTGTAAACGTTTGAATATATTCAAAATCCGACTTCCTTTTTGCAGTCATGTTTTATTACCACTTTGTAAAATATATAGGCATAAAATGTGCAGCTAAGTGCCAGCTATTTTGCAGTATGTTAGCCTTTTGTAAAAGAAGAATCTTAAAGTTGCCTTGTTTCAGTTATAGACGAGATATGTTAAAATTATTCACAGTCAAATTGACCCAAGGTTGAAAAAATGTGGCCATCTCCATTTGAAGATACCCGCGCTTACTAGACTTGGTCTGCTCTTACTAGGTTATATTCTCTAGCTCACTCACAAACTACCTAGGGGATTTAGAATGAAATATCGTGATACATTCACTTATTCGGATTCAAAAGCAACGTAATGACAGGCATTAATAGTCCAATAGCCTGACGTCTAACTATTTAATTATTGTGCTGGTTTTGAGGGCTTGCTGATATTTATGTCTTCGTTTTATTGTTGTTTCTACACTAGGCCCAAGGACACGAAAATTGAAAAAGAAGAAAAACGAGAAGGAAGACAAGCGACCCAGAACCGCCTTTACGGCCGAACAACTACAGAGACTTAAATCCGAGTTTCAGGCTAATCGCTACATAACTGAGCAACGGAGACAGTCACTGGCCACAGAACTGAATCTCAATGAGTCACAAATCAAAATCTGGTTCCAAAACAAGAGAGCAAAAATAAAAAAGGCCACCGGCTACAAGAACGGCCTAGCCCTCCAACTGATGGCGCAGGGACTGTACAACCATTCCACGACCACGGTCCAAGAGGACAAGGATGATAGCGAGTAAAAAGGCCTCTTTTGTGTACGCGAGACCCACAAGATTGGATTTTTAAATGAAGAATTGAGGAAACATGCAAATGGAGTCGGACAGATGCTATTTAAAGAAAAAAAAGAAGAAAAAAGATTTGTCTATCGTACAATATATGGACAAAAGTATATAAAATACGAACATTACTAAGATTTATATATAACCAACCAATATGATGTTGTATATATTTAATTTCAGGTAAGGGTATCGATCCCTTCTTGCTGGAGATTTTTATCTTTTTGTTTGTTTCCCCCTACCCAATGTTGTTGCTCATTGTTTCAGTAAATGTCTTTCTCTCTAGACTTTTTTTTGTGATAGCCTATCTGTCCTACCCAAGTCCCCGCCTAATCTCACAGTTCCACAGATTGCGTAAACTGAAACGACGCTTCAAGCCAAAGATTTTAATATGTTCAGAGAAAATGTAGTCTGAAATAAAATGTAGAATGTGCCATGGATTCACTTTCTTCGATTTGATTGCTATTATACATCTCTGGGATATTTTTATGGCATTCCGGGTTTGGCTTTTTCATACTGGTCAACACTCCTCAAATTCAGGACGTTTTTAGGCCTAATGCTTTATTGCGCAAAATAAGAACACAATAACAGTGTTTTAAAAATAAAAAACAAATAAAATCTAGATACATACTCTACCGTTTGCCATTTTTTAATTGACAGACACTGCGTAAACCCCATGTGTGTATTAATAAGTTACACCGCAAAATGTATTTGATTTTATAATAATAATTATTTACAATTCTACACATTGTTGTCATAATATCCACTATCATCGTCAAGTTATCTCATAGGTGTAAATTATAGCTCTCACAAAATGGCAAGTTATTTCCCTCTTGTAACCTGGGCGCCACGGCCTGTTTAAGCAATGATAATGTGAAATAGCTCTTGATTTTTATTAGCCTTTTTTGCTCTTTTAACCGCGCAAATTATCTTTAAAGCCTGTCATTGGGGAAGATAGCAGCTACATAATAGGTAATGGAGAGTTAAAATATTATTGACCAGTAATAGGCTATTTGTCTTTTTATCATTTAGGGAAAACATTTTAAAGGTCTTTTGACATTTCTTTAAATATAATTCACCATCCTTCTATGGGATTGCCAATAAGAGTAATCAAGTAAACAATCCCAGACTTGCAAAAGTGTGACCGCTTGTAGAAACATATTGTAGCCTAGGTGTAAAATTAATATGAGATTGAACCAATTAGTATTCCAGAAAACCTGTGGGCAACCTGCTGACCAATCATAGAACACGCGCGCGTGCACACACACACACACACGCACACACACACACACACACACACACACGCTCTCTCTCTCTCTCTCTCTCTCTCTCTCTCTCTCTCTCTCTCTCTCTCTATCTCTCTCTCTCTCTCGTGTATCTTACACTTACTGCTGTCTTGCCACTGGTAGTCACTCTTTTTTGTCTAACAAGTGCACACGAGTTCACACTCACACGGCGTGCGATTTTAATACTTTGAAAAATTGAATTACATTTAATAAATGAAGACTATCATATTTTGGCCAGGGGTTAAACACTATCCGTTAATGTTTTAGTTTCAACAATTGTCTAAAATAGAAACAATGCCTGTGTCAATTGTCTCATTAAATTAACAGAGATTTCTATTTTGTTTTGCCATAAACCGACAACGCTCTCATTGAAGACATTGCCCCTCAGTACACATGTCTTAAAACTGATTTCGGCATTTACGAGATTTGATTCCACATGCAAGTGTCAGGGCCTGTTGTAGGCCAGAACACGTTGCAAATCGAACAGAGACTTTTGGCAGAGATTGCAACTAAAATGCACTGTCTCAGCATATAAGACAGTTGTATCCTCTTTGTCCGCCACTTCGCTGTCGGCTATGTCTCCATGCTTAATCGTCTTGGAAAATCACGTTCCTGGTACCATTTGCATTGTACATGAACCGGCGCTTAGTTGTTAGTCATTTATATGTGCCTGCTATTGGACTCGGGCCAGACATGCGGTTGAACTCGGGAGAGTGAAAGAGTTGCCCTAGCGGCCTGTTTGACCTCCGGTGGTGTTTGATAAGCTCGCCCGTGTTTTCCAGTTGCGCACACGCGTTTCCCTCAGTTGCAGTCGCCACTTCGGGGCGAGGGATACTGACGGAGGCAGCATGCTCCTTTGTGTCGGCGTCTCGCAATCAAAGCGCTTACTGAAGGGACCTACCGCTCTGGGTTAGAGGTCAGACAGCGCAGTCAAAACAAAACAGCTATGTGCTGCGTCTCTAAACACTTTAGCAGGCCACTTCCGAAGCACACGGCACGAACAATCGCTTACTGTGATCTGGCAGTACATACTATCCAAAAATGATCGTATCATTTTATTAGACTTAATCCTACGTGTTGGTACTCGGATTTCAGGTTGATAATCCCGAAAAATCTTAAATAGTTTTCTTTGAGGCAGTAACAAGTTATAAATGTAAATATTTACAATTTGGCTATTTGACTGCTAGGCCCAGCCTTTGTGATTTTAGACTGTACAAAAAGGATGGTGATATTTAAACTTTGTTAAAAGTGTGTAAATTCGGATGGTTATTATGAAATGAAATGTAATGTTTATTCGCTTGGATCGCCTGCTCCCTACCGCCCCAAATACCACAATATATAACAATATGTTTATTGTTTTTTTAGTACCAGGTGCGATCATCAATGTTAGTGAGACAAACTTCACTGTAATGTGAATGTTACAGCTTGCGACAGTAGGCCACTGGTAAGGTGGTTCCAGACCGATTGCGACAAGCATATTTAAACATTTACCATTAGAATAAAGGTGTGTGCGTGCGTGTTTGTGTGTGCGCGCGTACGTACGTGCATGTAGCCTGTGTATGTACATGTGTATGTGCGTGTGGTAAAAACAATCTGATGGTAGAGCTACCTAGTTATGCTATTAATCAGGAGTGGGTTTCCCAATTACGGCGCCTCAGCGTTTTACGGAGACTAGAAAGGCGCACCTCACTGAAGGTGTTTGCTTTTCTACGAGTGTTTCCCAAACTCTTTAGTTATAGGAAGGTGTCAGGGGAACTCTTAAGAGGGCCAATCACCGTTTCAGGAATCAATTATTTTCATTCACGTAGGTTTGAACATGCGTGAGATGAGTATGATGGCCATAACTCAGATTCCAGCGCAGGTGATCACTATTAGAAAGAACATAAGCAAGAAATACTACGTCAAACTAAAATAAAAAAGTTCAAAATAATAACGGCTGGGCGAGATGTGACTCATATATTTTCAAAATTCAAAATTAACGGATTATTAATTCATACCAATATTTTATTAATTTAATGAATCACAAAATGTAATCCAACATATATCTTGCTCTTACGTCGCAGTCAGTGCATATGTCCAAACACTAACACAACATGTTTAGTCTCTAAAACGTTTGTTTTATCTGAACACTTTGTTAAGGAATGGCTAAGAGTGGTCCAGACCAACCTTACGAAAGTATCTGTTACAGAATACCTTAGCTAAGGACTTTCTGGGAAACACCTCGAAACGTTTAAGCACATCTTAAGGTAGGCTATAACCTACGAATGACGTAACATTAGGCTCTGGGAAACACAATCCTAAACCCCAAATATTTTTTTCTTTTGTAGGCTATTCTTTGGGACTTCATTCTTAATACTTCACACGATAGAATAAACGAACGCTGTTTGTTGACAAACTGCTTTACCACTTTTTTGTCAACTTATTCACATATGTTATTGTGTATCAAGAAGACGTATTCATGTATCTCTAACATACCCACTAAGAGGTCGCTGAGTAGCAAAGATATTGAACGTATACTAAATCGTCTAAAAGTGTAACATGCGCCAAAAAAAGTGAAAGCCTGTCTCTCCCAAATCACTGTCAATGCGTGTGGGCAACGTGATCTCAAGGAGTATTTTAAGAAGACAGGAGATACGCAAACAAGAGGTCATGGGGTTGTGATAGGCCCACATATCAGGGGATTACTTGTGACAAATGCATGTTACAGGAGGAATGCCAGAAGTGAAACACACACGTCGCTCCACTCAAAACTGCTTCTGGTGTCCACATCGCAGCTAAATAGAATATAGGCTATAAGGACAGCTGTAATAAAAACACAATATTTATGAATTAGTTCATTTTTATATTAGGGATTTTATTAGCAGCCGGATTACATTAAATGTGACAGTTATACACATTTTTAAGATAAAAAAAGTGTGATGTGAAGTTTTATTTTAGTCGCCTCACAATTAGCCGGTCTCGGAACAACCAGCATACCTGAATTGTTGGATTTTTCAATTTTGGGAAGATGGTCTTTACAATACAGTGCAATTTCATTGGGCAGAAAGGCATTTATTATAAGACATTATGTAACGCACAAAATGGCCATGGATTTAATTAAATACACTCTTGCTTTCTCCAGTTGATTCCCCAACCACCCCTGCGGGTTGCTCGTTTGTTGTTCTTAATTATATGCCGTTGTTGTTCAAGGTGCTTGGGGTTCCAGCGTTCAATTAACTTCACGAGTTTTAATAAACATACACGCGCAATACACATAAATAATTAATTGGAATATACATTATATATTTAATCAGACATTTGAGGCTTTATTAGACGGTGTTTCATGGAATATTTATGAAAGTAAATTAATTTCACAACGCAACAGCCTACGTAAACGTATTGTTCACTTGGTGCCACATTAAGAACTTCAATACTTTCAGTCAGGTGGACAAAATTATATATTTGCTTTTATTTCGTATAGCCTACTTTTTACGGTTTCAAGTATACCTGTAAATATCTGTGAATAAAGGTTATTGTTTATAGGCCTAGTGATTTTAGCACCCGACCTGGTCGTGAATATAGGCTATAGGTTATCTTGGTGGTACAGATTGATTTCTAGAATTAGTAAGCAAATATCTGTATGTTAATAGTCGGAGTTGTCATGAACTAAACACCACAGAATTATAGTTACTGCACAATGGGCTCTATCCACCCAATCTAAAAACAGAGGAAGTTTGAAAAGGCGAAATGTTATCCCAAGTTCGTACCTATAGAAATACATTAATTTCCGTGTCTCATTTTTGTCGAGAGTGTAAGTGTTCAAATCGTGTACAAGTTGCATGGTGAATTCATTAAGCTATTGTGTAAAGTTACCTGCAATTAGGTATTCTTCACAAGGCTACCGTCCGCGCAAAACAGCCATTCAATCAATCATATTCATTGAGTGATTGATGATCGATCAAATGTGTGTGTCAACACCTCAGTTTTAGAGCTTTTGTCCTGGGAAGAGCGACAGCCAAAAAAGACTCAAAGTAACAAGCTATGGCATTGAAGAAATGTTTAGCCTGGGGTTGTGGCAGATACATTTTTGTTCTTGCAGATGATTTTAACTGCTTTCTGTTTTATGTTAAGCGATGCAGACGTTCACAGCATTTACAACAAAAGCATAGGCCTACTGTCTACCAAATAGCCTACCTTCTTGCGTCGTTTTGCGTTGTTGGTGACATGACTAACAAGAACGTTCTAAAAAGTTAAAACAAAATAAAAAATAACATGCCTCTGATTTTTCCATACGCTGTACCACCCGTGTCAACCGAAATGTATATTCTGCGATATGATGATTTTCATCAAGGTTAGGCTACCCCTCAACTGATAGCTGTTTACCCGAACTGTATTGCAGTAACATCACATGGATATCAGCCTGACTGATGACACTGTGTAGTTTTTTTGCGTGTTCTTGCATGCTTTGTGAGTTTGGTGTGTGCCTGTGCATGTACTGCATAGGTTCTCGCGAGTGTTTGTGATGTGATCAGGATTTTTGAGAGAAGTCATACAGAATTGTGTCTACTCAAACTTCTTCCCATCAACTAGAGAGATGAGAAGGCAATCAGGAAATTGTAAATAACAAGGCGACTTTCCCACCTAGTCATTCAACAGATGCACAGGGTTTATGTATAAAACAAAAGAAGCCATGGGATCTACTGCACACTTAGCATAGTCTGCCTTACAGCTACAATATGGCTTTAATTTATATGCAAATGAAAGCAATAAAAGAAGTCACTCTGGAAATTATTCAGTTTTAAGGGGCCGCCTGTTTAAAGAGAGAGTAGTGCTGGGTGATTCAGTGCTGGACCACTACAGAGTGAGTTGGCCATGGCTGAGGAGAAAGGTAAGAGTAAAATTACAATCACTTTTGGATTCCCTTTTATGGAGGGAATAACCGGAAGCTGGGGTGACCGAGGTTAGGGTGACTTGAGGTTGCAGCGTCTCCCAGACAAATGTCACCACCCTGCTTTGTGTGTGTGTGTGTGTGTGTTTGTGTGTGTGTGTGTGTGTGTGTGTGTGTGTGTGTGTGTGTGTGTGTGTGTGTGTGTGTGTGTGTGTGTGTGTGTGTGTGTGTTAATATCCCTTTTCTTTCTCCATACATTGACTGGCAGACCCACGCTAGGCTGATCAAAGCCTAGCGGAAGCACCCAGTGACCCTGAATGGGGCTATAGTATGCAAATAGTGGGGCTAAGTTGGCTTTAATCCGCTGTTTTCAGCCCTCCCTTCCTCCCCTACCCAACCACTGCCTGCTTCTACAAGGAGCCCAATGCAAATCCATCACAGAGCTAGGGTGCTCTCTCTCTCGGACTCGGAGACAAGCACAATGGTTTGTGCTTCAACACACACCATGAAACACACACACACACACACACACACACACACACACAGACACACAGACACACACACACACACACACACACACACACACACACACACACCCCGGCGTGAACATGTACAGACCAAAGTGACATGCACAGGCATAGACACAAATGCATGAGCAATGATGCAAATAAATACAGATACATGAAAAAACAGAAGCCACACAACCATATACCCCGCCGCCCCCCGCCAACACACACACATGTTCTTTTTTTTACACACACACACAAGTGTACCCTAAGATATTACGGATACTAACACTCTCTTTTTCTTTCTCTTTCTGTCACACACTGACGCCCCCCCCCCCCCCCCCACACACACACACATACACACACAGACACTGGGCCCTCTCTTTAGATCAATGTTCTGTGACCGTCCCTCAGCTCTGAGCAGAACTCTTTTGAGTAATCCTCCCAGCTGTTGTTTGAATTATGAGGAATCTTTTTGGTGGAGGTGGTGCCCCCCCCCTCTCTCTCTCTGTATCTGTGCATGTGTGTGTGTGTGTGGGGGGGGGGGCACAAGTGCCTACTGGAAACATGGGACAACCCAAGAAATACACACACACACACACACACGCACACACACACACAGCTCCCTTTACCTGCCCTATGCCAAGTCTCTTCTTGGTCTCTTCTTGGTCTCTTCTTAGGGCCCCTTTAGTCAATGAACTACATTTGCAAAACACTTACTCACCTCTTTGGCTTACAATTGGCCCAGAACATAAGCTCAAAGCATGGTAATTACTGTGGCACTGGGTAAATAAAAACACATGGGGGGGGGGGGTTGTTTATAAGCTCCCACTGAACCAGGACAAACAGATGCACAGTCAGTGCTTTCATTAGCATGATTTCCTAATGTGGACTGTAGGAGGGAGAGAGAAAGAGAAAACACCACTGGTTCTCATTATGAATGCGTTTGAATGTAGACCCCAGAAGAGGTCAAACTCTGCCTGTACTGAGAAATGTTGCAAGACAGACTACATGCATGCACACACACATACAAACACACACAAAAACAAACACACACAAACACACACACACACACACACACACACACACACACACACACACACACACACACACACACACACACACACACACACACACAAACACACACACACACACACTCACATACACACACACACACACACACAAGCACATACACACACATACACAACGACATACATTAACACACTGGTTACCGTAAGATCTTAAAAATATACACACACATAATCCACCACTGACTGTATTATTTTCCCTCAGACATTCAGAACATCACAGATGACCCCCAACATTTTATGGCCTGTCAATTGCACTGCTCTATTGGATCAAGTGTGTGTGTGGGGGGGGGCAACAAAGGTGGCATTGAGGGGGCAAACCTCCCACAGCGCAGCTGAATCGTCACGGGTGGGTTGAATGGGGGGGGGGGCGTCGAACAGCCGCAAAGTATGGGATCCATAAGCAGCCATTACATGGTGGATCGGATCAGCACCACTTGTTTATTCTGCGAGTAAGACTTATGGCTGAAGCAAAGGAAACGTGACACAGACATGCACAGAGAGGTTTTATGTGAGGAAAGGCTTTCAGCTCCCTCTCATTACATAGCTGTGTGTGTGCCTGTGGGAGAAGGGGTTGTAGCTCACACTGGTCATTGTTGTGAGCCTGGATATCTTGTACTTTCCACTGGACCTCCGGGGACTAATTACATACTGGTCAGTGCCTCAGGCACCTTGCACTGACCACTGGTTAGTACCACTAGGGGGAGCTGTTCAGTGGTGAAAACCTCCTGAAACTGGTCAGTGACCATACAGGGGCATTGGCACTTGCCATAGAAAAACAGAGTAGCTCTGCCCCTGTTGTTCAGGCAAGCATTATCAGGATGTCATTTAAATGTATCCCTCTTTTTTCCCTGAGTTTACCTATTTAAATGTTATATCGTGAAAGAAATTTTTGTGTGAAAGAAAATAAATGTCTATTCCCTGGAGCTTCCCCTAGTGGTAGTAACTAGTGGTTAGTACACGGTTTCAATGGTCTTAAGACTTACCAGTTTGAGCTACAACTGTTTCTGTGTGTGTGTGTATATTCTTGTGTGTGGCTTGGGTGTTTTCATGCGTGAGTGTACAATTGTGTGCGTATGTGTGTGTGTGTGTGTGTGTGTTGAGAAGTGCGGTTGGGGCTGTTTCGGAAATCCCACAGACGGATGTTAAACAAGGTGCGAAAACACAAAAAGCAGGTGTTTGGTGAAAAGTGGTTCTCAGCCATTTTTAAAATGTGTTCCTGAAATGTTTACGCTCTCGTAGAATAGCATGCTCCAGGCAGCTGAACAGAAGTGTCAGCACTTGAGAGCGCTATTTTGTCAGTTCCTCTCATCTCATGATATTCTCAGATCAAATTTGTATCAGGTGTCACTGCCGTTGTATGTTTGGGATATTAGTGGTCTGTACAAGCATGTTGTAATATTATCCCCATTTCAAAGTTCATGTTTATGTTCATCTTTGTTTGTCATGTGGTTGGAATAAAAATGATAACCCGCATGTCATCTGGCAGTGTGATGTAGCAGCACAGGATTAGTCAAAGAGCACAACTGACAGGGGTGAAGTACAAATAATTCCTGCAACAACTGAATCGCTGTAAATAATTTTTAAGGAACTTATTATTATTGTTTTTATTTTTTGTTTTGATCCATTCCACAGTGAAAGTGGGACAGTGGAAGTCTGTCTGCCATTCTGTCTCTGTATAGAGTAGACGGTACAGGTGATTTATGAAACACAATTACATATTTATGAGTTTTCCATATGTGAGTATACTGTAAGGGAATTCATTGAATCTCTGCAGAGTCTGTAGAGAATGGAGTCTGAGATTGGAGACAAGTCATACAGAATTGTGTCTTTACTCAAGCTTCTTCCTATCATTTGTTCTTGAGACAGATGCCGTCCAGAAAAGAGGTCTGAAGTTGTAATTTTCGGTAAGGAGAAGAGGATTCACTTTCATTGCTACACTGAGCACACTACGGCAGAGAGAGAGACGGATAGTTTTGGACTGTTGTGCCTTTAATTAATAAGGATGAGACTCAAAATTACAGCATGTCTCACCACAGCTATGTGACAGAAAACTGATCCTGTGACTAAAGTCGAGGTTTGAATAAAACCCAAAGGCGTCTTGGAAGTTTTATTCAGTGCTAAAGAAGTTTGTTCCTCCCTCCACCCCCCGCCCCCTATGCCGCAAATAAACAAGAGCAGAAAGAGGGACTGCATTATTCTCTCCTATCCAGCTATAAAATGGATACAGCTGGCATCAGCAAAAAACACAGAGGAGGGTTTGAAATAGTGACAAGGAATCTGTTTAAAGTCAGATGAAGCTGTGAACTACGAGAGCACAATTAAGATTTTATTATGTGCTTCGAGGTTCTTTCTTTTGACATTTTACACCCTTCGTGTCAGTGGCAGTTGAGATTCCTGAAACAAAAAAAGTACCCACAATCCCACATGTGATGACAAGTTTCTCATGGCTCTATCTGTCAGGAACCAGGAAGCAACGGCAAAGTCAAACCAGTAGTTTATCTAAATAATAAAGGGATCTCCTCCCAAATGTGGTCGGACAAAGCCTTTGAACCCCTAAACACTGGGGCACTGTGAGGGGTTGGGTGAGAATTTTTTAATTAAAGAGGCCATTTTTTTTTTAGAAGAGCAAGTGGATGATAGGCCTCGGCCCTCCCCAAGTGACATCTGTGGTGCAGATTTCCCTGCTGTCTCGGACGAGGCCTTTTCTAATGAAGGCGTACACAAAAAGCAGAACAAAGGCCCAGCACCTGGGATGGTCCTGTTGTATGGGTGGTCAAGAGGCTTCTTCTCACAGGCTCGTCTCTCACATGTGGAATTACTTGGGCCATCTCAAAGAAGTGCAATGCACAGAGAAAGAGAAGGGAGGTGGGGAGGGGAGGGGAGGGGGCAACCTGGCGGAGGAATGGAAAGAGGGAAAGAAAAGAAGAAATAAAGAAAAAGACAGTGAGAGAGTGAGAGAGAGAGAGAGAGAGAGAGAGAGAAAGAGAGCAGACAGAAAGACAGAGAGACAGGGAGAGCGGAGGTCTTCCATGGTGGGTGATAATATTAGCATCTCCCATTTCAACACCAGTCTCACACTTCAAAAAGCGAGGGAGAATGAAAAAAAAATCACCCCTGTATCTTTCATCGCCGGCTCCACCACTCGGTGGCCAAAGGTGATCCAGGGAGCCGTTAGTCTTACTCTGTTGAAACGGGCCTTCCCGCAAAAGTGTGATGTCATCTCCACATTGACCACTTGTAGGGGGGTTGGTTGGGGATTTGTGTGTGTGTGTGTGTTTGTGGGGTGGGTGGGTTATGGTGGAAGGATCCATGTCATCCCACGCGGAGAGTAACAAAGAACAACTGTGATCTGCGAACTGCACGGCCAGTTTTTTGTCCTTAAAAAAAAACAAAAAAACTAAAACAGTTCCTAGCATTGTCAGACCTAATAAAAATGTGTAATTTCTTGTTTAGTCCTGTGGCTATGTTTATAATTTAAATGTCTTCTCCTCCGCGTATGCGATGGTTTGTCAGAGCTAAACAAATCCATTGTGCGTCTAGTCAAGTTACAGCAAAAGTGTGAATAATAGCTTGAGTCGGTTGACTTGTGCCACTACAAATTCTTCCAGCTGTGTGTCAATCTCAGGGAGCATTTTGGAATATATCAGCATGCAAATTGAGATGCACAGTATTCACACTCCATATGTGACATATATATACACTAAACTTGAGTTCCTCCATTTCCCCAATATGATGTTGATGGACATTTAAGGACTCCTAAATACGACTCGAGTCAAATGACAATCCAGGAAACCATTTTAGATAATGCTGTGCCATTGTGTGAAATCGTGATGTGAAGCCTATGTAAGTATGGATGCAGAGATATAGATAGGAAGTGTTTAAACCCATGTGTGAAAGTTTACATGTAATTCCACCTGCATAGTTGTGTGTTTACTTTTTTATTTATTTTGACGGTTGTGGCAGTAGTGTGTGTGTGTGTGGACGGGTGGGTGCGTGGTTTTAAGACTCATCTGAAGAGGCTCTTCTCTGTGCTCTCCTAGCTTTCCTGGCCTGGCTGCTACGCTAAAATTCTCATGGTAATCCGTTATGGCACCAATCCATTCCAACCGGCACGTGATTTACTGCCGTGTGTCATCCGCAGCCTTGCTCTCCCGGCAAGTTAAATGACCCGAAAATAACATTAATATGTACTAGAGCGAGATGGAGGGCAGAGTCAGAGGGGTGGTCTCCGGCATTGGCTTTCACCCGTGGAAACTTAACCTCAAATATGGCTCTCAGCGCTGATAAGGGTCAGGACGTAGTACTCGGCGTTCGCAGTCACCTGCGAAGAGGGAGCCTATAGTGCTGGCGAAGGGTTAAGTACTCGCTAAAGGCCTTGAACTGAAACAGAGTAGCGCGGGTAGTGTACTTAGGGTTTAAAGACGGATAAAGTGAAGAAAAGCGAAGGAGAGAGAGAAAAAAATACAAATACTGAAAAATTTAACCCTAAGCCTTAACCCCCTCGGAGTCCAGACACTTTTCAGTGTGTTTTTGTCTCATTCTCTCTCTCTCATTGACTTTTTCATCTATCAAAATCTATTGTCATTTCAGTTTGAAAACACCGGCGAGTTTTTCAGGTGTGTTTAGATGGTGGGCCTGAGGCCCGACTGCTGTTCCGTCCTGTCACTCAGGGGCTGGGTCTGTCACAGCACATATGGTGGAGAGACTTCAAAAGAAAAAAAAATTAACACTGAAGCTTTAACCCCCCCGGAGGCCGGGGCTAGATTCAAGCACTTCAAGTAAGGTTCGGACTTGCTGCGATATTTTTTGAAAATGTAAGCAACTTTATGCAGTGGTTCAAAAGTCACATTTATGTTTTTTCAATTCTGCACAAGAAAGATGGTGGCAAATTGGAGGAGGAATGGAAAGAGGGAAAGAAAAGAAGAAATAAAGAAAGAGAGAGAGAGAGTAGACAAACACAAATAAAAATTATAATTTTTAAGTTTTAACCCACAGGAGTACACGGCTAGGTCCACGCACTTTTGTGGTTCTGATTTGCTGTGATATTTAAAAAAAAAAAAAAAATCAATTTTAAACAGCGGTTCAAAAAGTCACATTTATTTGTTTGAGAAGTATGCATGTCATATTTTGTATTTTTCTCTAAAATCCCTATCAAATAATCAAACTGTGAAAAGTAGTTTTTAACTTGTGCTGGAATATGTTCAAAACATAGATTCTCTAAGGTCTTGGGTGTGCTACAAGCATGAAAGCTCTTAATCACTCCATTCATACGAACAAATAAATGACCATCTAACATTTATGACCCAGTCACTGTAGTATCACAAGGTATCAATGGGAGGGCTAATGGCTTTGAACCATGCTTATACAGAGGGGGGCTATTAACACCTCTCCCCATCTTAACACAAAGTCTTTTCACAAGAGAATGTCTTTTGGAGAAGAGAATGAGACAACTTTATTACAAAAATCTTCATACTATTTGCAGTATACACTATATACATGCAAACATAAATTTCGACACAAATTACATTCCATACGCAACCAAACCATTCTGTATGAGATAGCATACAGTAAATAGCATAAGAGCTCACACTAGCACACAGCGCAAACTGGAGACTGTAGAAGAGAAGAGAACAACTATTTTCTAGAAGTATTTGCAGTACACACTATATACCTACACATGCAAACATGAATTTTGACACAAATTATACATAATCGTCCAAATGCATTATACAGTATGAGTAAGTATACAGTAAATAGGTCAAGAGTTTACACTAGCACATACAGCAAAAGGCAAAACTTATTTTGCGGGAGGTATGAGGTGTTTTGCATTTTGTGTGTTCGGTTTTGTGAGGTGTGTGTAGAGTTTAAAAAAAAAAATGAGACCTAGTTTCAGAAAACGTGTGTAAGTAGTTATAAAAAAACTGTCAAACCTTTGTTAATTTAATTAATAGTATGGAGCAGCAGATTCCACTCTATGATTTGCCTTCTGCTCTTAATGGTGAGTTCAGAAGTTCAGAAAATGCATTACTGTGGTATTATAGTTCATAGTTAAGTTTTAGGTATTTGGCAGACGCTTTTGTCCAAAGCGACTTACAAAACAAAATTATCAGGGTAACCCTTTAGTTTACAGCCTAGAAATACTACTACTAACTACTGTGCAACTCATAGTATTGTAAGTACACCTAAAGCGTTATTTGCATACATAAGACAACATTTTTAATTTCCGCCGGTGCTGTGTGCAGTGTTTTACGATGCCCATTTCTTGTAGGTTATAATGTTGTTGTTGGTTCATTTAGCTAGCCGATTAACCGATATAAACTGTATAGTCAGGAAACCCAGAGTTTCTGTAATCAGAAACCTCATCGCCACCACCAAGGCCTTCTCTGCTTCTATTGCAGGTCTAGTATGTATGCATTTAACCGTCCATGCTAACAACATGAAAAAAGTTATACTGGCCTAATCCACTTTGCTGGGGCATTTCTGTTCACACAAATGTTTTGCTGCTATTGACCAATACACGATTTATGGTATTTATAGTCTCTTGCCATTGCTTTGATAGTCCTGGTTAGATGGCTGTTGCTTTAGTAAAAAAAAAAGGAATCAGGTTTTGAGGCTATAGGGTTAAAAAAAAAATACTACAACAGTAGGCCTATAAACCATGCATTTCTGTGGTCTTTCTTGTCTCAAAACACTTAACACTATAACAGTGTACCCCTTACGGTCCGATTGTGTTAATACTGTTGACTGCTTTGTGTGTGTGCGGAAGAAGTGTATGTGTTTGGGTTAGCAGTAACTAGACTTCATAGCCCAAATTATGTGCCAAATGCCTAGCCTGGCTCAGCCCGCCTATTGCGCCCAGCTCAGTTTTGGCAGTGATTATAAGAAGTGAATTCCGGTGTGATTATACCAGGCTACCAAATGTCCAAACCCCCACCCCCCATGAAAAACCAAAGCCTCCCCCCCCCCCAATTCGGGTTGTTCTGGCAACTGGCCTGGTTGTGTGGTTTTTGTTGTATTTTTTGCTCAGAATGTATTTCTTGTGGCTGTAACAATAGCTATATTTTTATTAAACTAATATGTGAACATAATAGCACACAATGTTATATATTTGGTGTCAAAAACACACAGCTGTACATCATTTTCAGACTTTTATTGGAGGCATAGTTTTTTTTTCTCTGGCAAAAGAAATGAGCCGAAACAATACCATAGTGAAAGACTCCATAGCCACACACTTGTTTATATAATCCCTTCATTCTCACAGCCTGCTCAGGCTTGCTGAACACCAGACTATCTGTTCAAATCAAATCCCACCTGAAAGACAGTCGTTTCACCCAATCGGAGCAGCGATTGTGGAACTCACACGCCTTCATCCTGTGCTCAGCAACCAATGGCTTCGAGAGAAACGTCCATAAAAAAAAGGAATAAAAGACTGAACGTCATGTAACTGCGCCGTGACATCACAAAACAGCCCCAAATCAAAAGGGCATGGCATGCGGTCAACAATAACTTTGCAAGGCCACCAAAACACACACAAAGGCAGTGAAGACAGACACTGGATCAGGGTGGTCTGGGTCGGAGGATGCTAAGCAGTAGAAAAGAGGAAACGGCTCTGATAGAAGCGTCTGTTTTCGTCTGTAAAGGCGCTGAGGAGAGGAGAGAAGAGAGAGGAGCTCGGGGGGTGGTGGGCGGGCGGCATCCCCCACATCTGGTTGATTCAGGGTGGTGCAGCCGAGTCTCCAGAACATTCCTTGAGAGGCAGAAAAGACAGCCAATCAGAAAGCACCGATATCCAGTCAATGCTGGTGAAAGCATGTCAGGTTAACATGAAACTTGGTTCCTACATACAAACGTCCTGGTTACCAGTGGCCGCATACACGCAAGTGGGATGAACAATAAAATAAAAACAACTTCAAAACAAAACAAAACAAAACATTTGTTTTCTCTCAGTCAAACCTATCCCTTATCCATAAGTGGCTGGTTTGTGTTAACAAGTCCATTAGCAACTCTCTCAATTACATATCAGAAGGGTGAGAGAAATGGAGACTGTAGGCCTCAACGCATTGCCAATGAGTGGTGCTAAGCCGCTCACGCAGTCACAGAGTACTCTGTGTGAGCGCTGGTCATCACAGACACACACTGATCCAAAGTTCAAGTTACAACTGTGAGACATTTCTGGAATTAAGCAGCGTGCAGACCGTGAATAACTGCTTTAGCACACACCCAGCGAGATGTGTGGTCTGCAGAATGCCATCGAAAGCCCCTAGTGTGTGTGTGTGTGTGTGTGTGTGTGTGTGTGTGTGTGTGTGTATATGTGTGCGTGAGTGTGTGTATTGGTGTGTGTGCACATGCGTGTGTGGAGTGTGAGAGAAGTTTTGTATGTTTGTGTGTGGGAGCAAGTGTGTTTGTGTGTGTGTGCGTGTGCGTGTGTGTGTGTGTGTGTGTGTGTGTGTGTGTGAGTGTGTGTGTGTGTGTGTGTGTATGAGCGTGTGTGGGCATTTCCGTGAATGCTGATGTGT
>NC_045172.1:16378928-16403928 GCF_900700415.2 Clupea harengus
AGTTTTCATTTTGTTACTATTATATTTCATATCTTTTGGGACTTAGAAAGCATTTAATTAGTAAGATTAATAAGAATCAGGATAATAATGGATCTATATGAACTATAAATGAACTATAAATCTGTGAGTATTGTTGAACACCTCATAACCCATATCTATTTAATATGTACATTATAAAATTAAGATCTTTGGTGAAAAAAATGTTTCATTAACATATAAGCTGTTTATTACAGCCCCTAACTTGTAGGCCGAAACTCTGTCACATGTTCTCTGTTTTTATCTGCACCCACCCCTCCACTCCGCCTGAGTGACCGAAAGGGACGCCACATTCGCATTCCCATTCGCATTCGCCTTCTGCGTGTGACTTTGTCTCTTTGTGATTTTCCCAACCCGTGTCTTTTAGCATGTCAATTCCACATGCTCGTCGCCGGTCTGGGACAAATTAGCAGAGATGACAGTGTCATCCGGCTCTGAGGCCTGTCCTCTCCTCTCTCTCTCTCTCCTCCCCCTTTTGTCTTGTGGCAGAGGAGCATGGTGCTAGCCGGGGGCAACAGAGAGGAGCGCGGTCTGTTCGGTTACAATGAGCCGAAGGGGACCTCACCTCCGCTTCACTGATGTCACTGTGTTTGGTGCTGCAGTAATGTGTGTCTGGTTAAAGAATGGGGCGACAGCTCTCAGTGAAGCCGCACATCTTTAACACATCATAATTCATATTGTTTCTGTTGTTCAGTATGGCAGAGCATGGTGCGTTCCCCACCGGCACCAGTGTGTAGTCACACCAAGAGTGGTGGTTGAAGCACTGTATATGAATCATTCCCACCGCTCCCAAGATGAAAGCTGTGTGAAACTAAATGATAATTTTCATCAATCCTCTCCTTTGAAACCTGATCACGGAGTCCTCTAACAGGTCCCTCACTTTAAAAGGGAACGAGTGCTAACTTGAGACAGCTCTCTCTCTCCTGGCCTCAAAACAATATTTCTGCAGTGACGGCCTCTCTTGAAATTAGCAGTCAGTCTTGCACTGTCAGGCACAAAACAAGATGGCCTTTGAGTGGGCGGGTCCATCTGCTTCCCCCCCCCCCCAGGTGTCCTATTGGACGGCTGGTGGAGGCGATGAAAGTGTGAATTTGACAGGATCCATCAGCTGCAGTTAATCATTGGCATGTGAGGCCTGGAGAAGTCACGTTCATGCGGGTGTCAGCCAAACATCTTTCCGTTCGAGAGGAGAGGAGAGGAGAGGAGTGTGCATCCAGCTCGTAGTTAGCCAATGTCACTCCTGCCCTACTGAAAAGAAAAGAAAAAGAATCCCCCCCGCCTTTTGCATGTTAAATGATTAATGTAGGGAACAACATTTTACAGTTTTAGAGCATTTAAGACATTTGAAGAGAAAAATCCCCCCCTGATTTTTCAAAATTGTGAAAAGATGTGGGAAGAGTTTTGTTTTTTTCTCGTCTCATCAGGTGCGAAGATTAACAAGAACATAAAACAACGGAAGTCAAACATAAGACGACCCGACACGGAGAGAACACGTCTGAACAGCAGCTCCTGTGATCGGGCACCTGCTCTGACTCCATTCCCTGTCTCTGACTCTTGTCACGAGTGCCTGCGAGGAAGTGACTCAACAGTGGAGTAACATGTTCAAACGCCCAAGCCAGTTCTGTTGCTCTGATCCCAGAATGATGTATCATACCGCATGACAATGTGGAGCTCAGAGGAGTTTGGGGGTAATTACCTGTCATTTTGTTGTTGTGTGCCTGTGTGTGTGTGTGTGTGTGTGTGTGTGTGTGTGTGTGTGTGTGCGTGTGTGTGTGTGTGTGTCTGCCCCAAAAAAGCAATTGCTCAGGGATGCTAAACAAATCAGCTGCACCACGACAGTAGCCTTAGAGAAATAAATAAATCAAGGCCTTTGCTGGTTAAAAATGAAAGTTTTGGGGGAAAAATAAGTTGAGTGTTGTGGAAAAGGGCTGCTTTTCATGGCTTTGAATACAGGCGGGCTGATTTCCTGTTCCCCCAGGAAGAATGGTGATGACTTTTTTTTTCTTTCCACATCAACTCTGATCTTTATTCACTGACAAAATGTATTCAAAACAAGTAGTGGTATGAATTAGCATTAGGTTGTGAGGTTGAGAATAACTGAATGTCCTCTTTACATCCACAATGTAGAGAAACAAACAAATACACTCAAATACACACACACACACACACACATAAATACACACAAAGACACAGAAACACACACAGAAATACAGCTGGTCTGATTCTATTCCATATACACAAACACACACACATGACCAAAACACATCTATACCCATTGATTAACTCACTATATTCCCTATTCCCCTTTTAATAAATTGACCGTAATCTAGTGAGCTTATTTACACACTCCCTTGACTGATAAGTGGTGGTGAGTACAGGGGAGAGGAGGGTAGGGGGGGGAGCCAACCGATTGTTTTTCCATTATTACAGACACACATTAAGCCAGCATTCGATCATTAGCTCATTACGCCCTTCAGCATGCAGTCATTAACTCCAGCGCTGGCCCTTCAGAATGTTGCCTATCCCAAAGGTGTGTGTGTGTGTGTGTGTGTGTGTGTGTGTGTGTGTGTGTGTGTGTGTGTGTGTGTGTGTGTGTGTGTGTCTGTGTCTGTGTCTGTGTGTGTGTGCTTATCGTCTACTGAATACGTATATCATAGAGAGACAAAAGAAAGATTACATGAGAAACCCACGGCAAAATGAAAATACTGTATGCTGTGATGAATTGATTAAGTTTGGTTTGTTAGCTTGTCTGTCTCAGAGTCGTAATTATGATTGTTTTTATCTCTTAGAGTCTCAGAGGAAACAGGAAGCCTGTGCAGGATTCATGTTTTCTTTCATCTTGGAAATTGCAGCTGGAATGAATCAAATATTAGTGGTATGAGTCTGTCTTTTTTTACAATAATAAAAAATATTATTATAAAGTATTATTATTAGTATTATTATTATGAATACACACTAATACAATGTTATAATTCATATTACTATCACTATTACTATTACTATTACTATTATTATTATTATTATTATTATTATTATTAGTGTTGTTGTTGTTGTTGTTGTTGTTTTCATTGTTTTAGACCAGAAACCTGGAGAGGTAGATATAACACAATAATGTGATCACACTTGTCTGAGTTAACTACTAAATATACATCACATCATGGGTATTGTGTGGAAGTGTGTCACACACACACACAGACCCAAACACACACACAATCTCCGAATGACTGCGGGGCCAGTGATGCTGAAAAAGAGACTTGCTTTCTGCTTGGGCTGCTTGCACAGAAATGACAGCAGCAAAAAAGCAGAGCTGTACCTCCTGCTCCTGAGAGACATCCCAGCAGCCACGGGCTCTTGCTTGTGAATATTTGTAAAGGTAATCTCTGTGGAATGGCAGTAGTGCTTCTCAGGAACGAGGCGGGATGTGGTTTGTGTGTGTGTGTGTGTGGATGAGAAGAGTGTGTGTGTGAGTGTGGATTTGCATGTGCCATGTGCATACACTTGGGTGAGCCTTTTGTGTGTGTGTGTGTGCGTGTGTGTGTGTGTGTGTGTGTGTGTGTGTGTGTGTGTGTGTGTGTGTGTGTGTGTGTGTGTGTGTGTGTGTGTGTGTGTGCTTCTCTGTATGTCAACTGAAGCATAAAGATGTATCCACACTGGCACAGTACAACATATGCGTTTTAGGGAGGGTAGATGTGTGTGTGTTTATGATTCTCTTCATGCCTGTGTATATATCTGTGTGTACTTGTATGTGTTTGGGTATATAGTTCCTTGTCTTTTTCAATTATTTTTCAGTGTGCCTGTGTGTATGTTCATGATGTTGTGTTTCTATGTGTGCCTGTGGGGCCTACTTGTGTATACAAACAAGCATGTGTGTATTTCTTCTATACGTATTTATTTGTTGTATTATTGTATTTTCATGTGTATCCCTTATTGATTTGGTGCACATGTGCACATGTGTGTGTTTGTTTGTTTCCATGTGTGTGTGTGTGTGTGTGTGTGTGTGTGTGTGTGTGTGTGTGTTTCTTTGCCAGGGACGGTGTATGTGAAGCAACACAACACAACACAACACAACACACACACTCCATTGCGCTAGCACGCTGCCTCCCCATTCTGGTGGGCTGTGGAAACACAGATGTTTCGGGAGCGCCGCTCTCGGACACGGAGGCGTGCTCTCAACTCCCCCGCCAGATGTGTGCGCAGCCCCGCCGCTTCCCCGCCGCTAACTCGCCTCCTCGCTCCGCCGGAAATGAGCGATGGCCCACCGCATAGCAGGCAGGCCGGCAGCTGACTCCAGATGAGATCTGGCCCACGTCTGGCCCGTTACAGTCAGCCGTATCGGTTCTGGAGCTGATCCAGAGCTGGTGTCAGTTTATCTTACTAACTGCATGTAAGCTGCTTGTAGTCTACTTTGTTTTGTTATTTTTGTTTTGTTTATGTGTTATGTTGGAAATGTAATGTATGTATGTAATGTCACACATATGACAAATAATTTCCCATAAGAGATCAATAAAGTGCGTCCTATTCAATCCAATCCGTTCTACATAGGCCTGTTAATATTGCTATTAGGTAAGGTGGAATGCACTATTAATATTATTAAGCCATTTATACTACATCATGCTGAACACCAATATGGTTCAATTGTTTTCACATTGTAGTGGAGCAAAATGGCTTTTCAAAGGAATGACCTTTTTACATTAGTCATGTACCAATTACCAGGACATTACCAGCTCCCTAACAAACTCATTGATTTCACCACATTGAGAAAAGTAAAATCTGATGTCCAAATCAATATGGATTCTTTCCTTATCCTATCAATCAATTTGTGGTGAAAGCCATAAAAAATCCCATTTGTAAATAATTAATCATTTATAACCATTTATAACCAATTGACTTTTTGATCATCAAAGGGGATTACGTTTGTTTTCTTGCACACCTTTCGTTGTTGCTTGTCCAAGTTAGTTAAGTTTCTGCATGATGGACCAAAACACATGTGAGTGTCAGACTAAGTAGTTTTTCTCCTGTGTGTTCACCATGTTGAGTTTTCGCGAATGTTTTGTGCATGTGTGTTTGTGTCCCCTTGGTGGTGTGTGTGTGTGTGTAGGGTGTGTGTGTGTGTGTGTGTGTGAGTGAGAGAAATCAGTTGTGCCTTTGACTAAAAAGTGTGTGTGTGATGTGTGTGGCATATATGTCTGTGTATGTCCGAATATGTGTGTGTGTGTGTGTGTGTGTGTGTGAGTGTGAGTGTGTGTGTGTGTATGAGTCCTTGTGTGTGTGAGAGAGAGTGAGAGAATGACCATGTGTACGTCTGTGTGGCATAGGGATACATCTGCGTTAGCTTAACCCATTGGGAGTGAATCCCAGCAGGTAGCCCAGCCCCAGGCTAGGTCAGCACAAATCATCTGGACAGGCGGGAGCGTGAAATCTTTCCAGGCCAGGATACGGGGATCTTCTCCCAGCCTCGCCGCTGCCCTCCTGGCCTGGCCTGACTGGGCCTGGGCCCACGCATGCAGCATCTCCACCACCACCACCTCCAACCCTGCACTTGCTTTGACACAGTGGTATGGCTGCAATGTGGTTCGGCGTAGAGGAGGGAGGGTGAGGGAGAGGGGGGGGTTGTGGGGGGAGAGTGAAGTAGGTTGGGGTTCAGGTGCAGTGCCCTAGTGTTTACGTGCGTGCGTGTGTGTGAGAGAGAGAGAGAGAGAGCGACAGAGACAAGGAGAGAGAGAGAGCATGTGTGGGGTGCTTGTGTGTCAAGAGTGTGTGTGTGTGTGTGGGGGGGGGGGGGGGGGCTTGTGTTTCAGAGTGTGTATGTGTGTGTGTGTGTGTGTGTGTGTGTGTGTGTGTGTGTGGTGCTTGCGTGCGTGAATGTATGCACGTGTGTGGTGCTTGCGTGTGTGCGTGCATGCATGTGTGTGGTGCTTGTGTATGTGTGTGTGTGTGTGTGTGTGTGTGTGTCAGAGGAGACCAGAGACATGAAATCCTGTCTTCTGAGACAGACACAAACAACCCTGAATGAACCGTGACCAATCTGATCCTTGAGCATACACTCTGATCAAACACACACACACACACACACACACACACACACACACACACACACACATACACACTAGCTAGTGGTATAGCAGATGCTATGGTGGAGTATGGAGAATGATGGCAGAAGCTTGCTTGATTTAGAGACATGCTTTATTCATACTTCCCAGTGTAAATTTTCGAAAGTAGGCCAACAAGTATTCCTCTCTGAGCAAGCTAACATTAGCTGGCATTCAGTATCATTACGACAACCTTCCCCGTTTCGAGCTACTGCTTTCAATGCAAGGGAGCCTCATCAATTTCTGTGAGTGCGGCCTGGCCAGTTGCTCCTGCCGTAGCTGATAGAGATAGTGCTATCTTTTGGCCAGGCGGTGGATGGCTTAAGAGCCTAATGGGAGACAGGTGTGCTTCAGTGTTAGCATTGAGTCCTCAAGTGGAAAATTGGGTGCAAAGTCAAACCACATGGAGGGACAAGAGCCAGGAGAGGTGCGACCTAACCGCCAAAAGAGGCCATTTTGAATTCAGAGCACCTCGCCTGAAGACAACAGCTCTATCGGCTTTTGTTCTGTGAGGATAGTTTTTGACATTTCTTCTTTTTTTATCCATTTGTGAGATATGCAATGGAAAGCCTTGTTTTTTTCTCTCCAAGTTTTCTTGTTGGCTCATATGTCTGAGAAAGCTGTATATGGCAAATCCCTTCTGAGGTATGTCTTATTTCACGACTATGCTGAAATAGCTTGAACTCAAAACCTCACTGGTTCTTTACTGGGGCCAACAATGTGTTATTTATTGGCCAAAGGCTGGATATAAATGACAAAGTGCCAAAAAGAATTATCAATTCAAAATTATTTTCATCCCCTTCCCACAGTAGTAAATAATGCCACGACACTTAGAGATTTGGCGAATTATGTCATCAAACATAAACACTTCCAGACCCACTTTTGTGATTGTAATCTTTACAGCTCAGCACTATGCCTATGTAATGGATTTGAGACATCTCTGTTTTCGCCTTTCATATTTCATTACGTAATTAGGGTTAAGCCAGACTCACGCTCACATTCTAGTTCAACACTGACATGCCTTAACAATGAGTTTAATCTATTAACCCAATAATAATTTTAGTGGTGGGTCACTTAAGACCAAATGTAAAACATATCTAATAAGAAACATACACCAGAAAAATCAAAAAAAATGTCTAGGCAAAATTAATATGGTCAAATATGATTGTTATGTGATCACTAATGAAACACAGTGGTAGTGAAACATCACTATTTTGCTTTTTCACTTTAGACAGTATCAGGCCTATGCAAATTCATTAACACATTACACTGGCAAATGTTTTGGCAACACGAGTCGGTCTAATAAATGCTTTCCTTATCTGGCATTTGTTTTGATGCCGAGGCCGTGAGCCTCGCCTCCCCTCAACAAGTGTCAGAGCACAGACAGTGACAGACAGTGTGGAGTGTTTTTTTTTTCTTTCGGCTGAACAATTTCACATTTGTCTGACCAGGGCATCATCTCTCCAGCAAACAGGCTTGAACAGTTCATGCCCAGAGAAAATTGCCCCGGCCAAAATGTAAATCAGACAAGAGGGGAGCTCTGGCTCGTTAGCAAATCTACGTCTCGAATCGCTTAACCCGGCAGAACCGACATGGCTGTCAGCCGGCTCCATATAATATCAGAGTTGGACACGTCACTGGGGATGTCATGGGTAACACACACACACACACGACTCTCACCGATGCACATACACACACACGCATACAGACAGACAAACACAGACGGCTCTCACCCATGCACGTACACACACACACACATGCATACAGACAGACAGACGCATACACACACACACACACACAGCTCTCACCCATGTAGGTACACACACATGCATACAGACAGACATACGCATACACACACACACAGCTCTCACCCATGCACGTACACACACATGCATACAGACAGACAGTCGCAGACGCAGACCCAGACGCAGACGCAGACGCAGACGCAGACGCAGACGCAGACGCAGACACAGACGCAGACACAGACACACACACACACACACCACACCTCCATTCACAAAAATATCGACATGCACAATTTTAAAAGACAAATTTGTAAATTTGCTCACGTACTCAAATCAGTGAGGCTTGACTTTTTTTGTATATCAATTCACGGTATTCACCCACTGGCTTTTCACATACTGAAAAATATATCCCTCTTAACAGACAGACGCACACACACACTCACACACATACACACACACACACACAGATACATACATTACACCCAACTTGCATTCACACACAAACAGACACATGTCAGCACAAATGGACACTCATTCCCACCCACTTACCTACCCCTCCCCCCACACACACACACATACACACACACACTGTGGACATGCTCACACACACACACACACACACACACACACACACACACACACACACACACACACCCACACTCACTCACTCACTGTGGACATGCTCACACACACACACACACACACACACACACACACACACACACACACACACACACACACACACACACACACCCACACTCACTCACTCACTGTGGACATGCTCACACACACACACACACACACACACACACACACACACACACACACACACACACACACACACACACACACTCAGCCCTACCTGAGTGCCATGCTGCTGCAGGTTAATGTCACTCGCAGGCGGCTGCTTACTCCAGGAGACAGAGGAAATCTGGCTGACAGACACGCACTGTATTCATCACAGGGGATTATCAGCTGCCCTCCCCAAACCCAAACACACACGTCCCACACACAGGCGGCTAATGAACTGGTGAGAGACGCTTATGAGGAGCCTCCTAACCGCCCAGCAGATCACAAACAGATGAGACCTGGCGCGTTGCCAAGGCGATAGCGCCCGGGATCGCCACAGCGCTAATCTGCCAGAGGATGGTTATGGAGGACAGTGTGGCACAGTGTGTGTAAGTCCCTTTTTTAGACCCTCTTCACCCCCAAGTCTGTGTTTTCCCCTATATGTTAACCCATAAAAAAACTTTTCATATCACATGTACCTCAGTCTTTCAGACACATTCGTTTTTTTTCGTGAAGCACTGCCAAACCTAAGTTACAGGGTGTACTCTTTTTTTTTTTAAAGACACTGTCCATTATTTTGTAACTGGTGCCCTGGAAAGTCCTGGAAAGCGTCCTGGCACCAAGATAGGCCTTGAGCTCATCCATGGCCTTTTCGGCATTACCCGTCTTGAATCAATGCATGTTTCTTGGCGGCCCTGGTGTGTAAACTGTCATGAATTTTCGTATCACCCTGTTCATAATGGCTTTTTATTCATGCCTCATGACAGAGGTTGTTGGGAGAGGGTTGTTTTTTGTGACAGCAGGGTGTCAGGGGAGGCGTCTCCCAAATTTCTCCATGCTTAATTACAAGTTGGCTGAGGCGTAGATTTATATAGCCCTCAGCTGATCAACAACAGATAATTATGCTGTGATAAACTTCCCCGCAGAGGAACCAAATAGAGGAATGGGAGGATGCAACTTTGCTAACATCATAGACAGGGCCCCAGATTAACACATAAGGCATAAACGCATAAATGCTTTTGACACAAAATGGCTGAATGGGCGTAATTATCAGGCCGCGTTCACACCAGTCGCAAAAGAGCTCTCGATGGCTTGGGACTCGGAACCCCCCGTGGTTCCCAAGCCGAGCATCGAAGATGAAGACAGATCTTACTCGAGGCATTCGAGACGTGGGGTGTAATGTTAGCCACAGGGTAACTTTAGCACTAGTCGGGGCCTTGTGTGTGTGTGTGTGTACACACGATAGTTGTAATGACGGACGAGCGAGGGGCTCCTCTTAGTACGCATCTGGGTTCCTTATGCCGACATTTTGAGGGGGTGACTTCAGAGATTGAAGATGAGCATGAAAGGATATTACGAGGAGCCCTTCCCAAATCCCCAAATCTGCTCCAAATTAGCCCGCGAGCAATATCAATTTAAACAGGCTGCCTCTCCCATTCTCTGGGTTCACGACTTCCTCCACAAATAGAGCCAAGTCAGGAGGAGAAGAGGAGCAGAAATCATTAAAGTCGCGCGCTGATGGATGGAACATGGCACTTATGCTAATTCTCCCTGCCTTGGCAGCTTGTCCCATATTTTGTTGCTTTGCCCAGACTGTGTGTGGAATGTTTGGGTTGTGGAAAAGATTTCTGTCCTTCTTTTTCTTTCTGTTTTCCTTTTCTTTCTCTCTCTTTTTTTTCCTTTGTCATCTAACAAAGATGTTTTAGGGAGGAAAAAAAAGAAGAAGAGTGAGAAGAAGAAGAAGAAGAAGAAATCCTCTCCAGCGATTTCTGCCATCCCAGGCTTGACTCTTCAGAAGACTTCAGAATTACAGGATTGGTCGATGGGGGCTGGGGACCTAGAATTATAGTGTCAGGAAAGAGACGGGTTATTGGTATGGACGTTTTGCTATATTTGTCGGCGGTGGCTTCACAGTGACAGCCGTGTCACAGCTTGAGTCCTTGTTCTGGAGAGGCAGAGTAAGGCATGTCATGGAAAGCATGACTGGGACAAACTTGTGGCAACTGCATTGTACCAGGTTGGTGGTGGACTTCTAAAGCTTGTCTATGAGAAAGAATGCAAAGTCGGTGGCTCTTAACTGTAGTCAGAGGAGCTGACACACTACAGTTCTTTTTTACAAACATTAAACATGTAGACAGTAAACAAGACTTTTTGGTACAATCCGCATTCTCTTGCAGAGAAGTTATCGAACCATGGATGCCTATTGTCAAACTGCTGCTCATGAATAGACTCTGAAGTGGACATGTGACTGCATTTTTATAATGCACAAGCAGATCTAGCCAAAATACACGAGCACAAGCTCTCTCTCTCTCTCTCTCTCACACACACACACACACACACACACACATACACACACACACACACACACTCGGTTAAGTAAAGAAAGAGCAGAAAGCACATGCACACAAACACTGTCTGTCTGTTCTGAATATCCACATGTCTGATTCTCAAACAAGACTGGCAGATAAAATTGCATGCACATGCAGAAGAGCCAAGTTTGCTTAATTTGAAGGAGGCTCTCTGGGGTCAAGGATTTCTCCTCCGGTCCTGGCGTCAGAGCAAAGATACGGCGAACAGCCTGGCGAAATTATTGGAATTAAAAGTGAGAAGCAGCTCTCTCTCTCGCACACACATCTGTACCCCGAATGCCTACAAATGCGAGTGTAACTTTTTTTTCTCTCTTTCTTTCTCTCTCTTTCACTGCTGGCATAAGAAAATAATAAGTAGAGTCGAATTTGTGTCAGCGCAGCTCAGGAAAATAAGATATCATGTCTTGCTGTCTGCCCGATGTCAGCTACTCAGATTCAAAGCTGAATGCCTCAGCCCAAGCAGACAGTAATGGAGGCTGCCAGAGTCGGAGGTTCAGCCAAGGTTCAGATGTCTAGAACCACTAAACAGCTCTCTTTCTTATGGATGGCTTCAAATGGGGCCAAGGGACAATCCCTCCACCGGAGCTATACCACTTTGCCTTACCCACACGTCGCAGGAACATTTCTGCCAGTCACGGTGGCCTGTTGTTTGTGTCCCGATTCGAAGGCCCCGAAAGAAGTGTGTTTTGTTTTTCAAGTATGCAAGTGTGTTGGCATACCTTTGTGTCAGACAAGTAGGAACCCAACTCCGTTCTCGTGCTATCAGTGACTGTACTCCAGTGCCACTAAAAATTCATGGTATTTTTTTTTACTTTGCTGCCAATCCAGTAAGAGTGTAATTATATTTCTAATGTCGCAGGCCAATCCATCATAAAGCCCGGGGATGGTGAAATAGTCCGTGCTGTGTTGCGCTGAGCTACTCTGAACCGTGCGAATGGGTTGATTGATTTGTATCTGCTGTAACCTAAGTTTTGCTGGGATCCCATCGATTTGCACCCAATGGAAGGCTGTGGTGATAATAAAGCTATTTATCATCCAGTTGTGGCCTCAAAGAGAGAGAGAGAGAGAGAGAGAACGCGAGTGAGAGAGAGAGAGAGTATCATCATGAGTCTTAAGTAATAGCTTTTCATCTTAAGGGTCCGTATACAGTAGGAAAGTGCCAGTTTTACAGTTTCATGTGAAACAGGAACACCATGCACACACATGCACACATAGTGAGAAAAATACACACATGCCCCTTAAGGGGTCTTTCTCTTTAGATCATAATTTAGTTTCTTGTTTAAATACAGTAGCTTTCAAAACCCACCATGACCTTCAAAACAGAAAGGTCATGAAATGTCTTCCCATTTTGTTTTATCTCTATGATCTTTAAAAGCAGAAATGTCAGCAAAAGACAATTCCCTAATAACTCCAAAGCTATAACAGCGTGTAGCTATGAACTATTTATGTAAAGCCCATATAACCATTTCAGCTTTATTTGTAAACAAAAGTGGCTCCAAGTTTAAAAAATGTTCTCATAATACTGTAACCAACCAGACATTGATACCGTCAGTTCAGTGCATTATTATGCTGTTGTTGCTATTGACTTCATTAATGTGATCTTTTCTTCATTGTGTGTTTTCACATTCAGTCTGATGGACTGACTTTCTGTGCTGGCCTCCTTGGTGGCCATTTTGTTAGTTTGTTCCATGTGCTCTGTGTTTATGTTTTGACAATTGACATTGCTTTCGTTTGTTTTGGTTACCATGTGTTTGTTCCTGCCAATTTTGGTCCTCACCTCTGTTTTCCATCCTGATTTGTATTACCCATCCTATTTATACCCTGCTCTGTCTGTGCTTCTGTGTTATATCATCTCATTTCAGGTCCTCATTCAGTAGATGTGCTCCTAGTTTGTCCTGACCACAGCTTTTTCAAACCTTCTGCCTGTTTGTGTTTCCTGGTTACCTGCTTGCTATACCTGCAGACGAGAACTGGATACGTGAAGCAAAAACAGTGAGGAAACACAACCAAAGGCAAGAGGTGCCTGATTGAGTGTCAAGTATATGATTTAATTTTTTTTAAACCTTACAGGGTACACTGTTCCATATGAATTGAGAAATGAGAATGTGTGCATAGGCCACAATTTTGAGAGGGGCTGTGTGAGACTATAGAGAACACAAAGTTACTAAGCATAAACTAAAATCATCTGTTTTTAGACAGAAAGGACTATTTGGCTATAATGATATGAGAACATCCTATTTTCATCAAACAACAGACAGTGTGTGCTGAGATTCAGCATATTCAGCCTGAAATGGTAGTCACTCTCCTCTCCCCTCTCCCTTTAGCAAGCTCCCTCAGAGCATCTCCAAATTTCGGTTTTATTTGGGGTCGCAACATCCCTCCCTTTCATTTAGTTTACAGGTGGGATTGTTTTAACACGTGTCAGACCACCAAAGACTTCTCACCTTTTTATTAAGAAGCAAGGACAAAAAAAAAAAAAAAGCGAAGAACCACTGCAACACTATCGCCACCCCTAAACAAAATCACAACCAGGCCGCCACGCAACACCACAGCAAACACTGGGAGCCGAGACCTCTAGCGAGGAGGTGAGCGTGTTGGCTGCCCGGTACAGAGAGGCCTTCCCAGCAGGCTTTGGTTGCGCAAAAACCACTACAGAGGCTCCCCACTGCACAAGACCCCCGTTGCTCAATCCCCCAAACATGCTTTCAATTTACCCAAATCAAACGCATGTCAATAAAAACAACATATCAGTGGCCATATTGATACCATTAGGGAAGGGTTAAAGCAAAAGCCAGCCGCCTTAATATTTGGCCGAGATTATATTTAGTGGATCTGTTCGCTTTGCGTTCGCTGCTATACATTACAAAGATAGATATGCCATGTTCAACGTCAGATCAAATAAACCACAGTAATACCTTAGAAAGCTGTGCCCTGACATCTGTGCTCTCCGCTGCACTCGCAGAAATGTTTTGCTCATTTGCCCCTGAAGGAAAAAAAGAAAATCAGACTCGGCAGACTGAATTCCATCCCGTGGCTGTTTTTTATCGAAAAGTTGTGCAACGTTTTTT
Source organism: Clupea harengus (assembly GCF_900700415.2). Classification (NCBI taxonomy): domain Eukaryota; kingdom Metazoa; phylum Chordata; class Actinopteri; order Clupeiformes; family Clupeidae; genus Clupea; species Clupea harengus. Next base: position 16,393,025 of record NC_045172.1, read on the forward strand.
CATTATTTTTTTTTTTGAAAGGCAGCCAGTCATCAGGTTGCATGGTGAGTGCGAGGGGTGAAACTACATTCATGGTCCATTCAATGCCAAACAGATCAATTTTCCACCCAATAGAAACTTTTGTAACTTGTAACATCGTTTGAGAGGTAAAAAAAAGTTTTCACTTAAAAGGAACAACACCTCATTGGCAACCATGCAAGGTGTTTATTGGGAAGGATAAAGTTGCACGTTAGCAGTTGATTTACCCTCAAAGACGGGGTGAAGGCCTCTTTGGCTGTGTCACTGCTTTGTCTGAAAACAAAACCGAATGCTTCAAATAGCTTCACAATGACAACAATGAGCAGTCGTCTGTTCTATGATTTATTTATTAGTAGTCAAGATGCACTCACTATCCACCTGATGGAAAAAGCTTGCACACTGTAAATCCAGTGCCGGTACATCAGTAAAACTTGAGCATCAGGCTGATGCGGTCCAGCGAACTAAGCCTTGATTAATATATCATTAGAGTCCAGCAGCGATTAAGGACTTATACTAAAAGCTTATGTTGCACGAAGTGCCATGGCTCGGATGACACTCATCCCTGGTAAAGTAATATGAGGGGATCCTTCATCGCCAGTGGGTCACCACAGAAGCTGGAGATGTCCAGCTTTCAGCAAATCCCCTAAAGCTATTTGGCTGCCTAAGTGGATATGGCCCTCTTCTAATAGCCCACTCGCTCGCTCACTTCAGCGACGACACGCACGCACTCATACACACACACACACTCACACACACACACACACACAGACTCACACACATTTGTGTCTGTCTTCATTCAGCACGTCCGTCTCTTGGCCATGACTCTCTGGGGGACTCTTCGTCCTTTGCCAAGTGGCTTCATTTCACCCGGGGGGCAAATGACTCAAGTGGATGGAGAGGAATCAGTGCTATCTCATACCACCTCTATAACGGAACACATACACCAGTCACTGATTGATAAACAAGCCAGTGCTGGTTATTTGACTATGGCTGGACTCGATTTATTTCTGTCCTTGACTGATGTTGTGGTATGAACGCTATCATCTGCTGTTATGACATATTAATTACTGGCACTCGGTACTTACATCAGTGGTGATTAGGTGTTAATTGCTTATTGTTGTATTATTGTAATGGATTCCTTTGTGCCTCTGCCCATTTCTTTATGCAATCAGAGAGAGGTTAATTCATGTTTAATGAGAAGGGACTGTCAATGCAATATGTACAATATTGCACATTAATATTAAAAACGAATAGATTTGCTGAGGATTTTAGACAAATTAACAGCCGTGTTCATTATTGTCGCGTCTTCATGATGGGTACAGTGTAGACCAGCTATTGAAGTCAGTTCTATAAAACAAGGGATCTGTCAAAACTTTGGCCCTCGGATTTTACTGAGAAAATATCTGCAGGATTTTTTTTTGGGACCATTTAGAGGCCAAGCACAGTGGAGCCAAATAGAAAAGATGGATATGATCTCTAATATGACGTAAATCACGAGACAAGAGATCTCCCCCCAATACTGTTTCATGATTAATGCATGCTGCAGTATGCAACATAAGAGCCCCATTATACTATACATCTTCACAATGCCGTACTCTACATTCCTTCACTCCTTCTTGTAATCTTCCTCCCTTTCTGTCATCACCTAATCCTGCCGCGTGCGAGGATGAGTTGTTCACATTACTGCATCCGCCGTCGAGTCCTTTACCTCTCACTCGCAATACTCTCCTCAGACATTGAAAGTTCCACAGTGGACTGGTTCTAAGAGGGCTTTAAACCCCGGAGAACAGACCCTCAGCTCTCGCTCTCGTATCTCTTCCGTCTGAGTCGAGCGACTACGACGCGCAGATCTGGCTTCTATAAAGACATTGTATAAGATTACAGCTAAATCAGTCTTGTGGCTTTTCCTGGGAAAACTTATGAAGTCCTAAAAGTGGGCCTGTTATGAGTGGGCCCAGCAGGTTGGGACTGAGGGACCGGCAGAAACAAGGAGTGAAACATAATCCGAGCGTCTGCGATCCTCCGAATAATAATGTACTGACATGGAGGAATGATAACATGATAACTCACGAAGGCATCCCAGAAAACCTCTGTAGGTGCACGACCTAGGCACTGTGAAAGGAGGCATTTATCTGATCCAACTTGCTTTAATTCACAAGGCACCTATTTTTGTAATGCTAAAAAAAGATTTTGCTATACGTTCCTGCTACATATGGCCAAAAAAGTGCTTTGTTCGATTGCCATTGTTGTGTCCTGATCTCTCACACAGAAGAGATAGTTAGAAAAAAGAATGATCAAATCACTTTTGAATTTTGGGTAATAAGAGACTTAGCTGCCCACCACTGTTGCTTCACTCCATATCACTCTCTGGAGTTCCGAGGTTCCAATTGGATATGTGTGACATCAATCACACGCTGAAACCAGATTTTCATTAACCATCCCCAGAGTGCCGGGGTCAAGTGAGAAAGGAGCTTGCAGTTAACACGCTACAGCGAGGTGCAAAGGACTGCATATATTTAGTCTAGCTTCCCAAGGTCCTCCAGTGACTCCAGATCAAAGTCGGAAAAAAAAACAAGAAAAAAAAATTGGGGGAGCCAAAAGCAACAATTAAATATCCCCTTGATCACAGTGTCATTCCCGCTTATTGAGTTTGGGAGTCAGCTGTAGGTCAAAATCAATTCGGCATGCGTTGCGCTGTGAAAAGACAGGAACATGAGTCAGGGACGGCTTGCCTGCTTGCAATATGTGGCTAGATCATTCGCCACCACCACCACCTCCACCACTACCACCTTCTCCACCACCACCTCCTCCACCACCACCTCCTCCTCCTGAGACTGGGGTAAACCAGTGCCTTGGGAGGAGCTCGTGGCCGGTGCTGCCTGTGCACAGGCAGGTGAAAATAGACTGGGGAGCACTCAGCGCACGAGCAGGGCTGTCAGACGAATACTCGGAGGCTATCAACACGTCGTGTTCGAGCCGTGCAGTAACAGGGTACCCATTGGCCCTCGGGGGCTTTGACCTTGGTCTGTGTGATGGCTGCGAATTTTTTCTCCTGTCAGCTGAAACGGGTGTCTTTGAAGAAACCTGTGCAGTGGTATAGAGAACTGGGCTAAAGTCTTCTTAGATTTGTGGGTGAACTGAAGCTAAATGTATATTATTAAGTGATAAAATGGATCCTTTTATATTAGGTAATATGAAACACATGTTTAGAGAAGGGAGCAGGCCATGTGACTTAATGTTAGCATGTAGATACCACATCATGATGATATCTGCACGGGAACATTCCTGACCACAGATCTGGTGTAGCTACATTATGAAAATGGATAACTCTTAGGAGAATATAGAGTAACTCTGTACATCAAAATATCATATAGCCTACCCACAGTCCCATCTCCCTGCTTTCAAATGCACCCTACCATCACAAATAAGATGGAGCACGAAATGAAACTCACAGAGGATCTTAGAGGCACGCCACATCCACCATTAAAGCTGGCTTTCCAGCGCCCTCATATCTGCTCACTGTGACTCACAACCTTTCTTGACCCGAGGCCACAGATCTTCCTTTCGCAATACATAGTGCACTGTACTTGTTCTGACAAATATTCATTAGTGAGAGACATAGGGGGTGCCCTGGGCCTGGCAACAGCCATAACTCACTAGCCCTGGGATTCTTCAGTGATTTCATATTCACAGGCTATACTTAGCCACAGCTGGTACAAATCAGCACAGGCTTACAGTCTTCAGTGCTAATGCTAACAGCTATGCTATTTGTGCCAAGCTAAGCTGCTGCAGACATCCCTGACTATTGTGACCCAGCTTAGAAATGTAATGAATTAGGGGAACAACCCTGCCTCCGCCCTGCCCCAAATGGAAAATCCTTTCCCTCTGACACAATTATTATTTTTTTTTTATCCCTGACGGATACAGCCAGTCACATTCTCTTTTCAGTTTGCGAGGGAAATGACAGGACTATGTGCCCTCATGGAAGTCATATTAATGTAAAGGGGCTGTGACTGCCGAGTCAGGGATACATTTGTTCAGGCTAATGACTTTTCACGTATCATGTGACAGGCCCAAAAGGACAAGCATTTAGCTATGGAAGGCACAAACACAGCAGAGGTCCATGTTAGCTTGCTAGCACCGGGGATTTTGTCCTCCCTCCTCTCTCCCTCTCTCACTGCATTTCTCTGTTCTTCTCTCTCGTTCTGTATCTCTCCCTCTCACTCGCTTTCTCCCTCCCTCTCTTTCTTTCTCTCTCTCTCTCTCTCTCTCTCTCTCTCTCTTTTTCTCTCTACCTCTGGGTGAAGTGATACTTGGTTGATTGGAGACGAGATGGAGCATTGTGGGGACGCATTTCCCGAGTGTCAACAGCGCGGCACAGTGATGTATCTCTGCTGTTTCGAGCAAAAAAAAAAAAAAAAGAGCCCGCTCTCTTCCAGCAACACTCTCAACTCCCTCGATAAAGCTCTTCACCTGCAAAATGATTAATTAGCGAAAGTGGGGCAGTCATCATTCCTCTCAAGAATTTCCTCTGCTTCTCTAGGAGGAGAGGTGGAACCAGACCTGGGTGACAGAGTGTTGAGATGGTGGAGGATGGCTGCTTTATTGCCAATACTATCTAGGCATGGGGGTGCTTTCTGGGGTACAGTCACCAGAGAACTCCCCATGTTCTCTGAGCATCTTCTTATTCAAGTCCTCTCCCTGAGCAGACAGTTGGTTTGTTTGTTTGTTTGTTTGTTTGTTGTTTGTTTGTCATGCTCCCTCCCTCAAGTGTTCTTGCTCACTGAGCATATATTTGCTTCAGTTAGGTTGGTTTGTGTATGATATGAAGAGCTGTGATATATCGGGTAGGCAAACACATACCTTAAGGGAATGTTGGTTGCTCATTAATTTAGACATTTTGTGAGAGACCGTCAACTGTCACAGAATCTAGAATGCACAGTGAATTCACATGACACCTCATTCTATGTTCCACTTAACCAAACACCAACACATTATTGTATTGTGTATATGGCAAGGGTTAACAGATGTTAATGATGATGTTGACAACATGCACACCCTTCATACATTTACAAACACTCTCATGAAACATGAACTGACAAAGCCCAAGAGAGCCAGAGACTACCATCTGAAAACACACATTAGCCACACGTGTACTGTATGTGCACCAGCATGTCCATGATGCAGTATCTGGGTGGGGTGGGGTGAGGGAGGGGTGCAGGTTTAGATGGAGGGTTGGTCATCCAGCTCATCACTCTCCCCTTATCTGGACAGCCCTGTCAGGGCAGGACCTCGGCCTTCCTGGTGCCACCCTAATGAGGGGGCCCTCTGTGCACCCCCCCTCCAAGGTCACGTCCCCCCCTGTGCTTCATCATCCTCTACAGGCAGTCATGGGCCAGACTGACGGTTTACAGTGGCCTGAGTGAAATTATAGGAACAGGATGGGTCGGCCCTCTGCGGAGGAAGGCAACGCTGTTCAATGACAGTGTAGCAGACAATGCTAAAAAAGGAAGTCTGCATTGCATCCACAAGCTGTCTGATAGCTTGCAATTAGGAGAAATTACACAGGATGGCTCCCCCCCCCCTCCGATTTGAGTCACCTCCATCTGAAAAAAATGGCGCCTTGTCTCATAATTGCACCCGATTGAGGAAGCGCATCCGGGAACTGTGTCTGTGTCAGCGACAGACAGCATTAGCTTCTCTGGTCCCGTACAGGCACCAGAGCTTCCCGGGAAAGGCAATGCTTCATGAGCCAGTGGTCTGCGAGATGGTGTCGAGACACAGATGCTATCTGCTTGCTTGGCTGCCTACTTATCTGCTTACCGCAATCAGAGACTATATCTCTTGTGGCAAGAGGGGCTACGTATATGTCATCTATAATTCATGAGGGTAATCTGATGTGGGAAAAAAAAAAAACATTTTTTTTTTGGAATGTGTATATCAGAGAATGTTCTAGAATGTAATTGATATTTTATTTCAAAATTGGAAGAGACAATTGAAAAGAAAAATGGGAAAGAAAGAAGGAAAAATAATCCTACTAATGAAAAGACAGACGTGGGTCTTGGGTTGTATAAGATGTTCCACTGGCATCTCTCAGTTGAAATACCTCATTCTGTCACCATCGCAAACCACACTGTTTAATCTGGATGGGTATCAGATTTCGTGTGTCATGAACCAAAATAAAGCATACCGAATATAAACACTGAATTGTCTTGTTATGGTGTGCTACCTTTGTTACCATGTGAAAAAAACACAAAGGATTTCATCTCAACCCAATAGACCTTGTCATATATGAATACACAAAAATGAAACTTTTATTTATTTTACCCCAGTATAATATAGTGTCTGCTTTAGACACTATAGAGTCATTTTACTGTCCAAAGAACTGTAATAACAGACCTGGAAAAGTGTTATTGGTTATTGTTGCATGCTTGAAAATAGCTGTTACACTTCCTTCAGCAGTCATTTATTTGTAGGTTGTTCTGTGTAAGACAGAGAAGCAGATTGTGTAAAGGGTGTATAACCTTTCACCGGAGTGCAGATAAAAACATAGCCCGAAGCTCACCTGTCCAAGGTATAACTGATGGCACCCTGACCCACCCGGGCAACTAATTATACAGCGTTTACCACATATACTATCAGATTTTATCTCGCTGGGGGAACCAAGACACTCCAGCGCCTGCGATCTGCTGTTTGAATCCCCGCCGCCGCGGACTTCAGTCAAACAAACCCCAACGTCTAGACCAACAGGCAACATTTTAACACTGCTGGCAGGCATCCCTGGCAAGTGTGGAGGGCCTTCTCGGCAAAATGTGTACGTTAGACATCAGGGTTTTCATTTTCTCTCTTTCTAAACATGGCAGCATAAGTAGTGCTTTGGCAAGCTAGTCGGACCGCCAAGACTTGACCATCCATTTTTTGATGTTAAAAAAATAAAGTTGAAGGATCGTGAGAAGAAGAAAAAAAAAGAACTGAAACTGTAGTCTGGTTTTTGTTTTGACATCAACTGGACCTCTTTCAAGACTCCAGATTCAATTGCTAACTGTCATATGCAATATGAACACTGAAACTGCTTCACCTTTCAAAGTCACGCAGCAACACGACTCTCACGGTAACACCAACAAATAGGCATGACACAGACAATACACGCACAGTAGCTATAACAATATTTCCATGAGGCCACCACCAACCAGCCAGCCGTCCACCCAACCAATCATGCCTCAGTGTGACGTGCCTTTGCCAGTATCTGCTGCGTGTGGCTTGTGGAGATCAAAGCGGCGTAAGCCCAGTGGGCATCTGCCACTGATTACCTTCGCATACAAATATTAGCCAGCGAGAGGGAGGCAGGCCCCCCACCCTACCCCGCCGACTGGCTCCCAGGGCGAGCTGTCTGTCGGAGAGGCGGGAGAGCTGTAACCTGGCCCGGCTAGTCGTGTCTGGGAAAGCACCGGGAGCGAACAGCTGGAAGACACGAAGGCCCGGCTCCTGGTTGACACGCTGCTCATTGCTCGTCCGGAAAAGCGGGTAAAGATGGACCAAACAAAGTTGAACTTTGAGGTCTTAAAGTGCTGTTGGTTTTAATGGGTTTTGCTTTGATGAAATGGGCGATCTCTCATGAGTTGAAATCTTTTCATTTCCCCGTTCGTCTGACCTTTTGAAGGTGTGTGGAAACCCTTGTGATATTTGAGGGGCTTGCATTAAGGCTCAGACTGAAGTATGTCTGTTGGATCAGACTTCACTTTAATGTCAGATCACCATGCGCTTCGTTTCACCTTCCTGGATGTCATCCTTATCATAGAGAGATGATGGCCATGTTTCAAGTCACTGCACTAAACAGTTTAGCGAAACCAGTTCACTTCCTGTAAGGGCCAGTTTGCCTTCTACTAAAAGGTACTCAGAGGACAGGGTGTCGCACGTGAGACCATGTATTCATTTCGCGCTTGTCTGTATTTGTGGTAAACCCCATACAGCGGACTGTCATCTTGCGGCTAAATTAACGGGCCTTTCAGATTTCTCTTGTTCCCACGGACGAGGTCCTTACGCTACCTTTGTCTTCCTCTATAAGACACCATAGGAAAGAAGAGTCAGTGTGCTACGGCCGGACGTGCTGTCCTGGCGCTGTATAAAAAGAGGGCAGCCTCTGAGTTTAATGTTCTCATCTTGAGCTGCAGACTTGGAGACATTTACAGAGCCTCCCTGCTGCCTCCGTACACACGTTTAGGCCTTTAAGAGAGGAAGCAGATATCTTCATGTAGAGTGTTTTTTTTTTTTTTTTTTTTTGGGGACATTTGCATTGAATTTTAGTCAGCGAGTTCTGTAAAAACACCAGAAATGATTATTACAGGTCTTATTTTAGCACAACTTGTGATTTGGAGCTCTTTATTTGAACAGATTTTACAGACTGAATATCAAGTTTTGTGAACTGCCTTTTCATCACATTTTAATATGAATTGTATTTGTAATAAATGTACAGGTCTACTTTGGAACTGGATAAGCTGACTTTCGTTCATCGGCAGCTTGTGCGTATTTGTATTACTCTAAATAGCCTTTATCCATTTCGTTGCACTGGGGTATTTGTGTTGGCCTGTTTGCCTTAGTAACCACTGGTTTAGTCCATTGCTTTACTATTTTAAAATACACATCTGTATCATAGCGACTTTTCTTGATCACATTTGACTCTCAGCACCTTTTCACACCCGTTCTTTTTTTTGTCTCAATTTCCTGTTCCACTGCCTATCCTTTTTATTTCTTCATTCCTTTCCCCTGGGGAGTGGACGGATGAGCAAAGTTGGTTCAGTTTGCCAGAGGCAGGAGCGAATGGAGCGAATGGTGACATCTGCAAGGCTTTTAACAGGCTGCACGCAGGGCCAGAAATAAAGTTATAGAGGTGGACCCCCTTTAAATCTGAGGGAATCAGCTGCAGGACAAATGTGAGATTCCTTCTACATAAGGGGCTCAATGGGACATTGGTGTGTCAACACCGTGCCGTGCTAAGCATGTTTCTTGTCACACGCCCACATCAGAGCCCAGAACAGTGCAGTCAGTCTTCAGGTTTGGGTGTCTTGAGGGGGACCAGGTGGGTTGGGGTCTCACGCAGAGAGGTGCAGGTGAGGTTTTGTGATAGTGCTTAACTGGAGGTGGTCTCTGGTCTACATTACAACCCAGCTTATGGGCGCTGACACAAAACGTTATGAAAAATGAAATGGCTCGTATTTTGACACCTGACAATAATTCCCTTGTCCGCAGTGGCCCCTGGATTATGAACTGGCATAAATGAAAGACAGACGCGTGGCAGTATTGTGTGGCGTCTAGGTGAGGCTCGCAAAGGAATTCCTCCCAGCACCTTGCCACCTTAACTAAACTGTAGCCAAGTGCCAGCTTTTTGCTGTTCTTGCTCCACATAACATATCATCCCTCCAAAACCCCAATAGTGCTTCCAGAACAAATGCGCCTTGTAAAGAACGATTCATCTTCCTCCAAGAAATGGAATGATCCCTCCACCAGAACTGGAGTAGAGGAGGATTGCTTTAAGGTCCATGTTTCATGCCTTGCCGCATTTGACAAAAAAAAAAAAAACACCCTGAATTATAAATAAAATGTAACGATGCTATTATCATGCAACACGCTATCCTCACCCCCAGCAAATACCCCCCCCCCCCACACACTTTTTTTCTCCACCCATTATTTTTCTCTCTTCCGTTGTGCGCTACTCCTCACCTTTCTATTTGAATAATGAATTATAATCACATTAGGTCTCCAGGCTCTCGCTCCGGAAAAGTAAAAAGCTATTATCCAGTTGTCAGCTCCTCCGAGCCGCTCGGGAGAAGATGGAGCAATGATGCTGACACACACATACACACCGGCACGTATTACTGTCGGTTGCACTTTCAGCTTGAGGAACAGAAAATTATCAGGCAATTGAAGAAGTCTGCAGCGTTGGAACCCATCTGCAATAATAACCAATTTAAGCACGGTGGCCATTATTGTTTTCAGTGTTCCTATGTGAGATTGAGTCATAAGGAGCTTTAGAGCCAACCTGTTAGCTGCTAATCCTGTAAATCTTAGCACATGTTAGTGTCAGACAGTGGTCAGTGGAATAGACAGTTAAAATACTGATCCAAGTATGTATGTGTATTTATGTATGTGTGTATGTGTCCATGTGCATGGATGTGTGTGATTGTTTCATGTGACAAGATGTGACAAGGTGTGTGTGTGTGTGTGTGTGTGTTTTGACAGTAAACCATACCACCATTATAAGGTAATTCACTTCATCTCCCCGACTTCAGTGAGCCAGCCCTCTGAGTCTTCTTCTCATCTGTGCAGCTTTCCGTCTATCTCACATTCGTAGATATTTAGGACAAGTCTGCTGAGTATTACGCGTCAAATGCAAGTTAGAGCTATCAAAGAGGAAGCCTCCGTAGCTTCGCAGCAGCGCTCCTCGTGGGGCCTCGACATGCCTAAAAGGCATGTTCAGCGCAGTGTAAATTGAGCAACCCTGGATTAGTGTGAGGAGAAATGGCTTGACAGTAATGATTTCATCTGTGCGCAAGAATCACTGCATTGAAATAAACGCCCAAGCCCACGCATGTCACCATCTCACTTAGCATCGCAGTGCATCGCGCGTATGGAAACACGAGATGCCGACGAGTTACGGCACGATGGCACTCATAAAAAAACAGGGGGGAAAAAAACTCCCGCTCAGGTTACATCTGGCGTCGGTTGATTTAGCTTCGCAGTCGCTCCTCCTAATTAATACAGCACGGACAATAACCAACCTATGGCCTTCTGCAGGCCTCATTATTGAAATGTCTGTCCGATGAAGACATTGGCCCTGACACTCGATCCTGCACGAGGGACGAGAGGTCACACGTAAATGGCAGCGGAGA
>NC_045172.1:16408928-16431428 GCF_900700415.2 Clupea harengus
CCATCTGCTACGTCCGCTGCATTCCCTCTTGCTCTGATCATGAAGAACAGGAAGTGACATCGCTAACCTTGGGAGACACTTGAAAGGAAAGTCTTTATATTGTCCAGCAGGGATATGAGTAGGAGTCATCTTCCCATTTCTGCATGAAAATCTTCAGCCATTTTTGGACAGCATGTGCGCACAGACATGAACTTGAGACATGGCCGACAGCCCACACGTGGTGGTCTGGAAAGAATATATAACGACTTTACGGGTCCGCAGCCTTTAGAAAGTTCAACAGTGTTGTCTATTTCATTTATGTGTATTTATGTATGTTTGCATATATGTGCTGCATGAATGTATGTATGTACTGCATGTAGGTACGTATATTTGTACGTATGTGTGTGCGTATGTGCGGGTAACAAGTACAAATCTAAACACCAAAACACAATCAAATTCAATTCAAACGCAGTGACCAATGGTGCTTAATTGACTTCCCAGCACTGCTCTCCTCCTCCTTCAGCAAGTACCGCAGGTAGGCACGTTGCACCGGCAGACATGGGAGTGGCCCTGATGGCTAATCTCCGGTCATTCATTTGTCCATAACGATTTCGGAACACGGCCACTAATAGGGCATTATGGGGGCCCCGGCATCCCCTGACAGAAGATTTATGTCCGCCGTGATGACATCAGCTCCAGGAGGACCTGATAAAAGAACACTTATATTGGAGGGAACAGGATGATGAACGAGCTACAATTCCACCAACTCATCTCATTACCAACTCCAGGGCTCTGGCCATTTGGCTAATGTAGCGAGTCATTGTGTGCCCAGGGACCAGGGTTGGGGGGTGGGAGGGTTGGGGGCAGGTTGCAGGTTGGAAATTAATGACACACAAAATATATGATATGGAGGTTTGACCCTGCATAATACGAGCACATAGGATTAACCTTGCTTGTCAGACACGACTATTGTTCCCCCTGATGGTGTTACGAGTAAACACGCCGCTGAAAAGAGATATTTATAAGAGCCATACCTGGGTTTATGATTTATTCCACAGGCTGCGGATAAGCTCTGTATTAGGATTAAGGGATTGAAAGAGCTCGAACTTTAATAAATCATAAAAGCATAGCGGAAGAGGGGTGGCGGCGGCAGGGAGGCGATGTGATGGGACATCCGAGTGATTTAAAGAAGAGGAACCTGCTCTGGGTGTCAGAAGGAGAGTGGAGATGGCAGGGAATTCAAATGAAGAGGCCGCGGTGGGAGACGAATGAAAAAGGCAGGGCTGTGAATGTGGTTCAAGAGACACTGGAGTGATCCCACCTCTGCCACCAATGTTGTGCTCCAACTACTTCATGAGAATACACACTGAATACCAGCGGTTAATTTATTTTTTTACTTAAGTTTATACCTACCTTCATAAAAAAGTTGTGGTTTGGACTTGGGAAGAGCCTTCAAATAAAGGAAAATATTTGTATTTTTTTTTTTTCAAAAAGTCTCATTCCTATTTTAATCAACGGAGACTTTGAAGGTAAGAGTCAGTTGGCAAGCAGGAGCTGGCACTTGGCACAGCCTGGCACACTTGAAATACCAAACGGCAGCACACAGAGAGCAAAGAGAGAAGAGAGCTTGTTCAGTCTGAGGCCATTCTTAACGGCCTCTAACCATGCAGAAAATTATTCAACAAGCCACCTAACCGCTCCTGCGTGGAGGCAGCTGTGGTGAGTGTCTGTCAGAGCATTATTGGAGAGAAATCTGTTCTTATGATTAGCTGCTGTTTTTTTTTTTTGACTTTTCTTTGGGTGATCCAATATTCATTAAAATGGGATTTCAGCACATTAGCAGAGAAAGTAGTCCCTGGAGACTGTGTTTGCTTTTCAGCCCTGTGCCTATAATTCTCCCAGACATCCCTGGTGGTGAGGAGGAGGGTGTGTGTGGGGGAGGGAGGGAGGAGGGAGGGGGGGGGCACGATGGGAGGGGCAGCCCTCGCTGAGGGTTTATTACTCCTCACCAGCTGCACTCCTTTTTCCTCTATAAAAGGTAATTGCATCCAGTAGTAACAAGCTAATTGATTGCTAATTAGATAGATCAGCACTCCACGAGGTGACAGGGAGGAGACGAATGGAGACAACGAGTCACGTGACCTACTGGGGGAGCAATGACCGAGAGGGGGTGGGGTGGGGGGGGGGGGGGGGGGGGGTTGGAAGGAGTCTCTGTGTGTGTGTGTGTGTGTGTGTGTGTGTGTGTGTGTGTGTGTGAGTGTGTGTGTGTGTGTGTGTGTGTGTGTGTTTGTGTGTGTGGTACACTCAACACTCAAGCAAATAGGGAAATGCTTGGGGAAGGGTGGGGGAGTGGGGTGTTGTTGTTGGTGGCAAGAGCAGGGGTGTGTGGGGGTGGTGGGGTACCGTGAGTGACACTGCAAATCAAATTCAATCGGGGGTGGCCCCTGCAAAAGGGCCAGCAAGCAAACATGACGGATTCAATGATGATTGTCAGAGAGGAAATGAGAATTGAATGGCAGGGGGCTGTGGAGGTTGGGGAGGGGTGGGGAAAGGAGGGGCTCAGGGTCTGTCCTCACAGCCGAAAACGCCAGTCCCAGCCTCGCATGGGACTTTCATATGCAAATGCAGTCAGTATGTGCCTCTCCTGCTACAGAGGCATTGCTCTGTCTTGAAGGGGGTGCAGAGTCACACTTGTCCTCAACCTTATGCTAGTATTACTATTATATTTAGTAGTAGTAGTAGTAGTAGTAGTAGTAGTAGTAGTATTAGAAGTAGTAGTGGAAGTAGTAGTTGTTGTTGTATTATTATTATTATTATTAGTAGTAGTAGTAGTAATAATAACAATAATAATGTGTGATATTATTATAAATATTCAAATAATAATTCAAAAAAATGATAAACATGTTTTCTTTTAGATTTCTCTATTTGTCTAGTTATGTTTATTATAATTGTTTTCTTTACAATTGTTCTATTTATTTATTTTAATTTATACACCTAAACTACAACCCAAGTGTTTCATTATTATGATTGTTCATCGTACTTACTTTTGCAATAATAATAATAATAACAATAACAATAACAATAATAATGATGATGATGCTAATAATAATACAAGACCAAAATTCCAATGGAGTCTTACAGACCTGCTGACCTGCTCAGTATTCCTATTTAGTTTTCCACAGTACCTGTGAGAAAATAAACGTGAACGCCAAGCGTCTGGACTATGTGGGCCATCCTCTGCAGGATTCACTGAATGTTGGGAAATCTATGGATCTAAGTTAAACGTGTGAAATCATTCAGGCGGACAAGTGAGGTGTTTAAGGTTTCAATTTAATTGACCTAAAGCTCAATTCCTTTGGACAATCACCATGGTTTGTTTGTAGGAAAAGGGGATGGGGTTGCCTGAGGTATTTGCCAGCTAAATTGAATGAGGCCGTTAACCTCTCTATTTTGTTGTGATTGAATTGTTGCTGAGTCATCCTGTCCCAGTGGCCAGGCCATCCTCTTTGACATTTATTCGGTCGCTGGTGACGTCCTCTGAATGCTGAACATGTGCACACAGACCAAGAGATTGGCAAGAGGCTTTGGGAGAATTTGTGAATGCAGTCGAAATCTCTAAAGAACCTTCGACAGATCACCAGATGAGAACAGATGATTACTTCAACACTGCTAAATTGTGAGAAAACAGCACCATCCAACAAAATGGAACACCTCAGCTAGCATTAAAATAGGATTAAACAATAATAATAATAATAATAAAAGAAGAGTTATTTGTTATATTTTTTTTAGAGCAACTATTGTTGTTTATTTTGCTGAATATTTTCTGAAGTGTTTATGTTTGGTAGGGCAGTGGTCGATGTTGTGGGAGATACAGAGGCACTGTACAGGACTCCCTTTTGCAGGTCTTCTTCCAGGGCCACAAAGATCAAACAATACCAGTGTATAATCCCATTGATTATGCAGACATGATTGAGGTGTTGCCATGGAGACACATTGTTGGCAGGCAGACAAGGCTGCCACCCCCTACCCCACCCCGACAAACTCTCTCACACACAAACACACATTTTCCAGATCGGAAATGGGCGATGAAGAGGGTGATGAGAAAGAGAAACATATTTTTAATTATTCCCGTCAATTTCAGACGATATTCTTTATTAAAAAAGAAAAAAACAAAAGATCTCAGTTTCTCTTGAAGTGGCGGCGTGTGTGTTTTTCTTTTTTAAGCAGTTACTGTCATTGTTCGAGTATTTAGCTAAACCCTGACTGGATCCTCTTTTCCCAGAGCTATCATGCAGATTGGCTTTCCTGAAAAACGCAAGGAGAGAAGCGTAACCAGGGCTCGGGTTGCACAGCACAGGGCCAGGCAGAAAACCAGCTGCTGCCAAATACTCCTGTTGTCGTAAATTTATTATTTAATTTCACCATTTCATATATATTTGTATTATATATATCTTTCAAAATGTCTCAGCAACATTGCCAGAGAGCAAATACCTGACCGGGGTTCATGGGAATTCACAAGCCACAAGACAGTCAGAAAGAAACTCTGAAGAGACACTGAGATCTGAGCACGCTCAAAAAGACAGGCAAAACAGAGAATGAGAGAGAGAGGGAAAGAGGAGGAGGGGGGGGGGGTAGGAGAACAGAACGGAGGGCACAGAAATGAAAGAAAGAGAGTGAGAGAGAGAGGGAAAGAAGAGGGGGGGGTAGGAGAACAGAACGGAGGGCACAGAAATGAGAGAAAGAGAGTGAGAGAGAGATGCCGCTGGGCTGCTTGCAGGGAGCCTTTTGGCATGTGTCAGTGATTACCATGGAGTGAAGAGTGGGAGGCAGTGGGCTTTAGGCGCTGATCCCTACGACACTGCTGCACCCTGCAGCCCACAGTCAGGGGGGAGGGGGGGTGGATCAACACAGGGTGTGCGCGTTTAGGTAGAGGGTTGATGTATGCGGTGTGTCTGTGTGTGTGTATGGATGCATGCATCTGTGCCAGCTACTTCAGTTATTATAAAGGAGGCCGTATGTTTGTGTGTGTGTCTCTCCTTATTTCTGTGTGTGTTTATGTGTGTGAGAGAGAAAGAGTGAGTGTGTATTTGCATTTGTATGTCTGTATGTGTGTGTTTTTGTTTTCCCAGTGGGGATGATGGGGGGGGGGGGGGGGGGGGTTGATGGAGGTAGAGGTGGAGGTGGTGGTGGTGGTGGTGGGGGGGGGGGGGGGGGGGGGGTGGTAGGTTGAAAAAAGTGGAGAGCCCCTATTGAGTTACAGTCCCACTGGCATGCAGCGTGCCCATTCTACGCATGCTGCCACGTCGCAGTGGGTGGCAGAGTCGCCACAGTTGTTTGGGGATTTACGACCTGCGGGTCAAAGGTTTATTGGAATGAACTAGTTAGTACATGTCTAAAATAGGGCTGCGACCCCGCCACCTGCCTCGGGCTGAAGATAGGACACCAGAGCCCGATGCCCAGGAGTCCCCTCTTGATGATGAAAGCTGGAGCTGCTGTGTAAATCCTTCCCCATTCGCGCCTACGCCTATATGTGTTTGTTTGGAGCCCACACTGCTGCCACGGAGGGGAGAAGCCATGCTTGTAGAGGGCTAGGGGTGGGGAGGGGGTTTGGAAACGGATGGGTGGTGGTGGCCAAGGCACCTGTCTCTGAGTCTGTGTGTGTGTGTGTGTGTGTGTGTGTGTGTGTGTGTGTGTGTGTGTGTGTGTGTGTTGGTGTGTGTGTGTTTGGGGCGGGGGGGGGGGTGGGGGGGGGGGGGTGCATTCTTACTCTCACTCCCTAAGTGGTTATTGTACATTTATGATGCACCAGTACAGGAAACAAAGCACAAATGATAAAGTTTCTAGAAATGTTTAAGGAAATATTTCAACTTAGATGTTTAATTCATTCATTCATTTCATATTTAATAAGGGTTATGTGTATGTGTCTTTGAGGGACATTCAGATCCAGTTTCACATGCGGTGCACTCAAGCCATTACAGGCCACACTTGACTTGAACAGCAAGGACACAACCACGTTTTAGCACTTTCCATCAGATGGCATGACAGAAACGGACTCTGTCCAAACTTTCCTCCTCCCCTCCCCCCTCCTTCTCATCTCCTTTCCTCTGCTCTTCTCTCTCCCTCTCTCCCTCTCTTCCTCTTCCCTATATGCAAAAGACATTCAGTGGAACATCACTGTCTAGACGCCACACATGAGAGGTTCAGAGCCTATATGTCCCAGGCTCCTCTTCACCATTGTTCCGTACCCAGCCCCCGGTTTCATTCTCACTGTCTGGACCCCATTGTTGCGGGACAATGGACGGCCTCGTTCGCTTCCTAAACTTGTAGGGGTATTGCGAGACCCCCTCCATCCGACCAGCAGGATGCCCTTCCCAGACCAGTCATGCCAATCAGGAGTTCAAACGCCTCCGAATATTCCCTTCTCACCCCGGAATTCCACCCGCCCCCCCCACCCCCCACCCCCCAACCTGCACCCCACTCTGACCCCTCCCCCCCTTTCCAAAAGAGCAAGGGACTGTCCAAGACGTGTCAGTCAAAACACATGGTAAGGAGGGCTTAAGTTTCGTATCCCCCCCCCCTTCAACACCAACCCCGACACACTCTTTCACATGTGTGTGCACACACACTCACACTTGACCCCCACATCTTGGGCTTTGGACTGACTGACTGGCCTCCGCACACATTCATATTCACACACACACACACACACACACACACACACACACACACACACACACACACACACACACACACACACACACACACACACACACACACATGAGCGGACATAATTAGCAGAGGTGACAATCAGTGGTGATGATCTTATAGTTTATGTGATGTGTGTGGCTGCCGAGCGCTCTGTTTAGAAGGCTCTATTCAAAGTGTCAGTTTCTGAGATGGCAGCTCTGAAGCGTGTGCTGTGAAATCTGGAGTTCATGTTATGATAAGGTTGATGAGTTTGAACTGTTTTATAAATGTCTCATATGAGCATTTTTTGTGTGTGTGTGTGGGGTGGGGGTGGGGGGCGACTCTTCTCATCACAGACTCTGTCTTTTTTTCTCTCTCTCCCTCACCCTTGCCCTCTCTGTCTCCCTCTCTTTCTTTCTATTCCTCTCACTGTCTATGTATCCACCTATCTATCTAGCTATTTTCTGAGGTTGCCTTCCTCCTTCCTCTCTCTCTCTCTCTCTCTCTCTCTCTCTCACCCTCTCTGCTTGCTTTTCTCTCTGTTTCCATATTCTTCTCTCTTTCTCTCAGGCGCTCTGCTTGCTTTTCTCTCTGTTTCCATATTCTTCTCTCTTTCTCTCAGGCTTATCCTTTCCTCTCCCCCTCCCCTTATCACTCTCTAATGACTACATCTCATCTCAACTGAGGAGGTTAGCCTGCTACAGTAATTTATTCAAGAGCCGCACACAAAGAGTGGGTGCACAATAACGCATTCACAATGAAAATGTTAATTTTCTTATTATCATCCCCCTTAATTATTTGTTGTGACTGATAATTGCATTCAGCGCGTCTCGATATCAGCAATAACCTTCTGCATGCGTTGTCTAGAGGGCTTGTTGAGTTTCACTCCCTAAGCACTCCCCTTTATTAAGACAATGGAGGATGTACACAAATAACCTTTATGATGCTGCCTCCTTCTCCGCCACTCTCCAGAAAAGGAATAAATATTATAGATTAATTAATCCACTTTGATTATAATTTAATCACTTTTTCTCCAGAGGCCACGAAGCACTTCTCACGCAGACGTCTTGCAATCCACTTTGCAGCCCTCCGCGTTTATTCATTAGAGGGCTTTTAGCGTAGCCTAGATGCTAGTGTCTGTCAAGTTTGGGTTCTGCTTGTGTGTTTTCATCTCTGTTTAACCTGCAGAGTAAGTGTATGACACATTGTGAATGTAGTCAGGTACAGACGCCATATACAATAATGTCTTTGGGGACTTCTGTTGCCTTCTTGTGAGGTTTTCCACTATTTTTCATTGTTGATGCTTGGGGTTGAAAAAAACTGTACAAATTGGAAAACTGAATAGTGCACCTGTACATCAATTCAGATTACTGTGTTACCATGGAATTTATAACCTTCATTTAATATTGCATAAAAAAAATACTGAATACTTTTAGCTGTGTTTCAAACTTGAAGTGATGTAAAATTCACAGAGATGCATCAGATGCTAAATACTAATTATTAACACATACAAATGTTAAAAATAAATACATTTAGATAACGAATAGATAATAAATAATGAAAGCATTTCTCAAACATTTATATACATGTATATTTGACCAAACTAAACATACTTTATTTCATCAAAAAATGCTTCTTCTTAAAAAGTAATAAATAAAAAGATAAAAAGCTCTGCAACTACAGACAGCTGGCTTAATGTTGTACCAGCACGAGAAGAGAGGAGTTTAAAAGGCGAGCCGTCAGCCTGGCCGTGAGGCCCCCCTCATCTCCACAGCAGAAGTGGGGAAACACATGGCCAGAAACCTGAGCTTCAGCCCAGTCAAAACATCCATTTCACATCTATTCCCAGCTGGGCCACTGGGTCCAGAAACATCTCTGCCCAGCTAACTCGCCACAGTCCCCTCAGGCCACGTCGGCCATGTTTGTTTTTACTTAAGTCGCCTTTCGTCACGGTAAACGCTCAGGATTATGCTACTCAAGGGCCATGGTCACCGCAGCAACCATACTCTGCAGTTGTGTCCTCATTAGCTATAGAGGCAAGAACTGAGAAGACAGTTCTTCTCCCTCTCTCTCTCTCTCTCTCTCTCTCTCTTTCTCTCTCTCTCTCTCTCATTCTCTCCCATGTTTACCAGTTTAGTTTGTTTCAATAACACAAATGAAGTAGGATTAAAGTGCTAACAAGGGTGTTTAGAGTGGATTTGGCTTGGAATTTAAAAAGTATCTTCACCACTTTCAAAGGCTCTTCTCAAAGAGTATTCCATCTTTGACATCCCAAAGTGCTGATACCAGGACTATGACAAAGAAAAATTGCGTTAAAACAAAAGTGTAATGGTTACCCATTGGCTAAACAGAGGAACCCATGATAAAAGAGCAAACTGAAGTATCAACCCTACTCTTATGCTTGTTATGCTTTGGAATTATGCCATTGTTTAGACATATTTAACAATATATTTAAGATGCAATGGAAATTTGTTATTTATGCATGAGTATACAATGTGTGTATGTATACGTGTGTTTGTTAGTGTGAATGTGGGTGGGTGTGTGTGTCTGTCCACATGCATGTGCCTGTATATGTGTGTGTGTGTGTGTGTGTGTGTGTGTGTGTGTGTGTGTGTGTGTGTGTGTGTGTGCGCGCGTGTGTGTGTGTGTGTGTGTGTGTGTGTGTGTGTGTGTGTGTGTGTGTGTGAGGCCCCGTGGCCGTGCTGTAAGGAGCGCTCCTAATTTAAGCCAGGCTTGGCTGGAGGTGTCCAGCTGGTGGCCTGTCCACCAGTGTGAGCCCGTGTTCCGATGGTAAACACACATTCCAGACGCGGCCCTCTGATCAGTGGCAGTAACCTGACCCCAGCCTACAGGTGCAGCGTGCAAGGTGTCTGTCTCCCTCTCTCTTTCCCTGTCTTCCTCTCCTTCTGTCTGTCTTTCTTCAGCACTCTCTTACACTTATCTGTCTCTCTTCTCTTCCTATATTCCTCCTTGTCAATCTTTCTCCTTCTCATTGCCTTCATCTCCCTATATCCATATCTCACTCCCTCTTTCTCTCCCTTTCTCTCTCTCTCTCTCTCTCTCCCTCTCTTTCCCTTGCACCCATACATCATCACCCTCTCCACTTACAAGTAGAAGTACATGCGTTTCTCTCCTCTGGACATTCCCGGCATTCCGAGGCTCTTTTCCTGGTCCATGCTGGTGTCCGTATGCCAGGGCCACAGGGCCAGGGCTGGAGGAGCAGCAGCTCTGGGGGCCTAATTGGTTTTCCTACCTCCCACATGGGGAACAGGTGGCTGGGCCGCTGGGACCGTTTAAGACCCGCCATGTGAAGCCCGCGTTGGATGGCCGTGGATGACCTTTGAACCTTGACCCCGCCGCAGCAGCACCTGCACGGGACGCTCTGGAAAAAGGGTGACCATTGCCTGGTGTTGGGGAGGGGGGTAACAACTTCTTGACTTCGGGAGTCTGACTTCTTTTTCCTCTCAAGGGGTCTCCACAGAGCACACACAATAAACATGTCAATCTCAAAGCCTCGGCTTCAGAGCAAGGCATTGTGGGAGGCGCTCCCCTGTACAGTACTGCGTTATGAGTTGTACATTCAGCAGTGAGGTTGCCTGAAAGGTATTATAATTTTATTGCTGCAGTAAATATTATCATGAAGGATATTTTGCTCAGTGTGACAAAAATAGATAGAACATACTTATTTAAACTGTAATTACCAATGACTGCCTGTGTGATGACATGGCTATAATATACCGGTAATCAAATCTCAAATTGTAATTGTGGTTCTTCCTGTATGTTCCTGAGTACAATAGAATTAAATCTGACTATTAACTGTATTATGAATTCCTCATGAAATCTACAACATAACAATTCCCCCGGCATCAAAGGTGTTTAATTTTTTTATTTTTTTTTATTCAAAAACATTAATGATGATTCATTCTGATATTTGTATCTGAAAACAAAGCAATCTTGAACATCTTGCTGAATTGCATTAGACATTAGATCACACACACACACACACACACACACACACACACACACACACACACACACACACACACACACACAAAGAGGGAGAACGCTGATACAAATATGGCTCCATGTAGTGGCACTTTTAAATTAATAAAAATAACATCTACATTAAGTTGAGCTTTTCTGTGGCAAAGGGTAATTGCTCCAGATATTTTCTGCACTGATTGCAATATATACCATGACATCCTACAGTGGACCAGCTAATTAGATTGTACTCACCAGGATTAGCTCTACATGCACATTGACCTAGGGCATGCAATTACAACCACTTACAGATATGCATGACCAAGCCAAAGGATATACACATAGAACAGACAACAAGCCTCATGTGATGTCTATATTCCACATAGCATTCACGATTCGTCATAAAATGGGCTGTTTGAGAATGCTTTAGATGTTAAGTAAATATCTCAGGATAACAAACATGTAAGGCCATCTTAAATATGTATGTTTATTTATAGAAAATGTATAGAGAATGAGGTTGACAACATGTGCAGTGTATGGTTTGGATTATTTCGTTTTTTCGGCTTGTTATTTGTGTGGAATGTGAATGGCAACGAGACACACTGTACCACATTTAACTGCACGATTATAGTCATTTCATGCAAATCTATACTGTGTCTATAAATATTTTACACATTACTATTCACCCAGTCCTGAACTAAAGGTCAACATAACACACACTTTAAACATAGAAGAGAGAAGTTGAAGTAGGGGTAGGAGTAAGGACAAGATAAGTTGCTGTTTTCCTGCTTTTCCAGGATTTCTGAAATGCCGGTTTTAAGGAGACCTCGTGGACTGAGCTGGAACATCTCCATAAGGATACTCTGTGGCGGTGAACACTGGGAGTAGCTGGATTAAAATCATAAGCCTTTTCACTTCCAAACCTTCTCTATAGAAACACACACAAATATACACCCATGCTGAGCAACCTTTGTCATCTGTTATAGCCCATGCACACACAAACACACACACACACACACCCACACACACACACACACACACACACACACACATAGCCACACATACCCCCAGACATAGGAACACACACAGACACAGATCTCTCTCTCTCTCTCTCTCTCTCTCTCTCACACACACACACACACACACACACACACACACACACACACAAAGATACCCACAGATAATAGAGAAACACGTCAGACACACACAATTTTTCTCTCTCCCTCTCTCTCTTACACACACACACACACACACACACATGAACACACACACACATGAACACACACACACACACACACATGAACACAGTCTTTCTCTCTCTACTTCACATACATACTCACACACACACACACACACACACACACACACACACACACACACACACACACACACACACACACACACACACACACACACACACACACTCACACACACACACACACACACACACACACACTTCTGAGCTGTGGTCCTCCTGAGTCCCTCTATGCTCTGACAGGCTGTTTGTCTCAGGCAGGACAGATGCTGGGGCTGGGCGGGTGTGTTTCTGCTCCAGTAGGGTGGCAGGGTCCCCCCCCCCCCCCATCCCCTCTGCTTTTGTCATCGCTGCTTTGGCGCTTTAATTGAATAGAAATCCTGTGATAGATGGCAGCTTAGTGACACTCATTCCCATTTCTCTTTAATTAGAGGCTGATCGGGGGGCACAGGGCAGGGCCCAGATGGGATTTGCAGGCCGCGCTATCAAAGGGGTCACCACCAGCAACACCCCCCCCCCCCCCCCCCACACACACACACACACACACACACACACTTGCACACACACACACACACACACCCAAAACAGTGGAAATGTGAAGCGGAAATTAGCGTTGTCTTCTGTCACTTCAGTCCCAGTTGATTTGCACAACCCGCTCAGACACACTTATTCTGCCTGCTGGTGGTGTTGAGGTCTGTTTCCTCTTTTTTTCTGTGTGATAGTTGAGTTGGCTGTTAGGAGTCGGAGTGATGGGTGTTTTATTCCTCGTTATTCTACCCTGGATGATGTCAGCCTGAAGATAGGATATTCTGCTTCGGATCAAATACATGTGAAAAAAAAAGAATTCTGTGGGCTTTTGATTTAGATTTTTTTTGATAATATTGTATAAGTGAATCTCAGGAACACTATCATTTATATAAATACTGAAAAACACAAAATCTGTCAAATCTGATAAGACATGCATTAGATGCATTATTCATATTATATAGACTGAGAAGTTGGTATGGGAAGGTAGGATGCCTCCACTATTCCTATCACTTCAAAGGACACATGCATGTGTTTGTTTGTGTGTGTGTGTGTGTGTGTGTGTGTGTGTGTGTGTGTGTGTGTGTGTGTGTGTGTGTGTTTGTGTGTTTGTGTGTGTGTGTGTGTGTGTAAACACTCCTTCACTTCCTCTGGGATCCCTCCCCTTGTGTCCCCCACCTCTTCACTCTGGGCGGATAAAGAGCCCGGATCCCTTCTTCTTCCCCGTCCTCATTTCCTCTCCGGCATCCTTCATCTGTGCGCACAGCCGACCTTTGACCCCTTAAAGATTTCATGGATTAGGCCCCTCTTTATGTGGCGATCTCCGCGGCTAATCCCAACCCCCCCCCCCCCCCCCCCCAAAACCCACCACCACTTTCACCTCATGTTAAATAGACACCCCCCTCTGACTTAACCTCTCATGCCACTCCATGCTGCACTGGCCGGGCCAACCTTTACCTAAGGATTTGGAGGGATTCTCCGCAGTGATACGGCTCAAACATATGGAAGGGAGGGGTGAGTACGCACACAGGGAGTACTTGGGGGAATGGGGGGTGGGGGGGGGGGGTTAAACGGCATGTCTACCCCCCTCTTAGATCACTTAGATCACCTTTAATGAGAAGAGACCCCCTCCCAGGCTCTTGGGGAGGGGGTGGGCAAAGGGGGTAAACGCTACTATGTATTCATGGTGGATGTTTAACCAGCAGACTAACTGGATTAGTGGGCCCTACATGGATGCTGCCTTACGGACTTTGAAAAGCCCCAGATGAGAACGGTGGCTTTAGTCCCAGTTTATATAGGACTTATAGCCACCACTGAGGAAATGTTTCCAGGGCTAAATGCTGTTCAGCATTTAGGCAATGTAGCACGTCCACAGGTTTTTAATGTCTGGCACGTGAAATGTCACTTTAGACGAAAGAAAAAAAATCTATTATAGCTGATAATTTTTTAGATACTTGTAACATTTTCATGCACTTTTCAAACATGTTTAAAATGTTTATTTTTTTTTTCCTCAAAATATGTTGAGAATCTCACGTTTTCTTGGTTAAAGAAGGGGAAAAAAAGCTGTCTTTACCTAATTTGTTTTAAAGGGTGATTCAGAACCAGAAAGGAAAATACCCCAGTGTATCAGCACAGACATAAATGGAAACTTTAATACTTGCGTGTGCCGAAGGGGCAGGGGATTCAACTCTATGGACGCATTGATCTGAGCAGGAAACCGAGCCAGAAGCCGAAGCAAGAAAATCACAGTTACCTGTCTGACGAGGAGGACGAGAAGGAGGAGGAGGACGAGGACGAGGAGGAGGAAAAGACGCTGAATAAATCAGTGTCAGGCGGCTCCTGATGATGACATAAGAGCGTGTGAGTGACAGTCCTGCCCGCAAAAGCCGCGCCAGTGGAAAACAGCAAAGTGGCTAAATGTCATGGCGGCCCCACTCGCAGGCTAATGAGGAAAACACACACTCACACACTCACACACACTTCATAAGAGCAAGACGGCTCAAAGAGAGTGATGATATGTGCACTCACAATGACTGTATTGAGGGTTTCCTGCTGGGGGAGATGGTTTATATTTACAGTAATGGGTGGGTCATCACTCAAGACATGGGTTGCGATATTAAAGACTACTTTAAAGATGTTGAAAGCCTATTTTTAAAATGTTAAAAGACTACTTTAAAAATCTGTAGCGTTTGCATATAAGTAAGTATAATATTTCTTAGTGAACCGAGGACTTTCAACTAAACAATTTACTACTGACTTAATAGTGCAACTACATTGTGGAGTACAATGTCCTACACTGAGTAACAATGAGTAAAGGCATATTAATATGACATAATCTTACATTAATTAGGGTCTGTTATGTAAATAGTGGATAGCCATGTGTTCAGGGCTGTGATAATTGGTGTGCTACACTGTAGATAATGATTGAAAAACAAATTACAATATAACAGGGAAGGTATCACATAATGAGTGACCTCAGTTTCCCTTTGGTTTGAAAATGGCTAATCAATTTCACCGGCAAACACAAGCTTTCCACATCATGTACACAACCTACGCCATTGTGCCGATGCCTAAGCTGACCTGTCAAAGGCATAAATAGGAATGACATTGCTAGCCAAACCCAGGCAAACCATTCCTAGAATGGTTACAAACAGCATGCAGACAATGACGATCCGAATAATGTCTTCTATAGCCTTTTCAGCTGGTGGCTGTAACTGCGGCGTCACACCAGAATGCATGTGCAGATTAGGGCTTCATATCCACAGAGGACTAAAGCTTGACTGATAACTAGCTGTGCATGTGGATGAAAGGGGAATTATCTCTGTGAAAGACAGCCCTCCCCCAGGTCTCCCCTTAATTTCTTCATTAGTGAATGACTCTGTTGTCTAGTGACCACGTGTGGATACCGAATCATTTATTTCTAAAAAGGGTTATTTAACGCAGCTTGAGAGGAAATACTGTGTGATGGATTCCAACTCACCAGTGACAGTCTCTACAGGTCATAGTTCTTGAGATGATTCATAGGCTATGCACAGTTTTACTGTGTTCGGTTCGTCTGGTGTATTGTGATATCAACATGGTCATTAAGACAAGTCTCTTATTGAAACATAACAAAGGTAATTGGTGGTGTGGTCTATTAATATGTTAATTCATTCCCACTTTTGAACAATGCAATATGCATCTAGAACAGAATTGTCTTTAAAAACATTTACAATTAAAAAGGCAAAACTATATTTTAAGGAATGCCATATAAGCTAATTATTTCAGTAAGGTTTTAGTCATTTTGACTACTTATGAAGATCTTGTTGAGAGCAGGGCTGCAAGGATTCACAGTGGATCTAAGATTCTACTAAGCGTATTGGGTGTGTGTTGTGTTCATACATCAGCAGTATGAGCGAGAGACACACCCCTCTATCGTATCGAGTAAAATGTAAGAGCCTGTGAATACTAGTGGTGGGGGGGGAGAACACAGCTCCAAACCTGGCTCGGGACATCCATATCTGCCACGGAAGATAAATGCCCTCTCCGCGGCACGATCTGAGGCGAGCTCCGAAAATTACAATGTACTCCCGAGCAGGGGGTGAGGGCCGGTTGGGGGTAGGTGGGGTCATCGGGGGGCACTGGCAGACGCTCTGAAAAATAAAGCTCATCCGAGCGACCTCGGTCTGAATTTCCCATCACAATAATGAAACTTGAGCATCTCCAGCGCCGGGGCTCCGCGGAGCATCCCGGGGCCCGAGTCCGGCATGCCAACATCAAAGGTGGAGGTCCTGTGGTCCATCCGCTGCCTCCGCCGCTGCTGCTGCCGCCGCCGCCGCCACCTGGCCCCGCTTCCTCCTCTGATGGGGCATTAAATGATTGCCTTTTTTGGCCCCGGCATTCCGTTGGTTTTTTGTTTTGCCTTTCTGCACATGTGGTGCTCGAGTGCAGGGGATTGCCACGGAGAGGAGAGACATTAGCATAACTGGGAATGCATTAAAGATGCTGTGCAGAGTGCTGAGTAATCGAGGAGGACTGGCGGGCAAGTGCCACATGCGGGTTAAAGATATAAACTATTTACAGTGTGTATGTGTGTGTGTGTGTGTGTGTGTGTGTGTGTGTGTGTGTGTGTGTGTGTGCGAAAAACTATGAGACACAGGAGACACAAGCCATTTTTAGACATTTGCATTCAAAAATCAGTGGGGTGACTGCACTGGAAAATCCGAGTTATGATTTCATACCCAAAATGCATCTGGTTTGTTTGGGTGGCCAAGGCATCCCACTGTCTTTCTCTCATATGGTCGGATTTGGATGTGTAACAGAACAAATCAAAGAGAATCACTCTAATTGAAGCCGACACCGAAAAGATGCACTGGAGAAGAGTATAAGCAATCTTTCGGCAAACGTCAGAAACCCAATACAATGGGCACAGAGTGAGTCTCAAGCAGGGCTTTAAGTACTCTTTCCCTTGCTTTTTCCCCCCGTCGTTCAGACTTTCTCCGAGGAGATAATATATCATATCTCTGTGCCGGCACGCAGGTCTCAAGTGGACACTGAGAGCCTACTAAAACAGGTTCCACTTTGCTGGGATTGGTAAAGCACCTTACAGTATATCACTCAAGGACTTAGTGTGCTCTCCTGGGATACAGCTAGCCCTTACTGTAGACGTGAGGGCGGAGGGGTTGGGGAGGGGAGATTCTCCATATTTCAGTTTTAACCCCCCCCCCCACACACACACACACATACATACATATCCACACACACACACACACAAACATGCACGCAGCCACACACATTCAGACACTCACACACACAGACAAAGAATAAAAGAACAAACTCAAACGTTAAACCTCCATCTGAAATTCAGTCTGACAGTATGGTGAGGCACGGGACATTATAGCCTGTCTGTGAATACTGCAGGATTACCCAGTGCCTGCTATGAATCCCTTTGAGTGTATTCAGAGGACAGTAGATGGTCGGAGGCGATACCAGGGAAGGGAAGCCGTTGCTTAATGATGAAGGCCCAGACTGCACCGTAGCTTTTCCATCCTTGATGCATATCCTCCAAACGCATTGCAATAGGGTGGGGGAGACTTTGAAAGATTATGGGCCCTCACTTACAAAGCTTACCATACATCAGCGGCCCAGGATCATGGCTGTATGAGACTAACTTTTCCAGCGTTCACTCTGTCTGGCTACATCTGGTTGATGTCCTTATACATTCCTTATTCAGATATCAACATTTATTATTATTATTATTATTATTATAATTATTATTATTATTATTATTAATAATAATAATAATAATAATAGTAATACCTTAGATTTATATAGTGCTTACCCAAAGACGCATTTAAGTCCCATATCTACTTAATGTAACCATTTAGAATTTAAATAAGCAAGTGTTTACATTCTGTGTTTGTGCAAGAAATGTGACTCAAAATGTCTTTGACAGAAATAAGATGTGGATTGTGCGCACATTTACTGACAACTGACACCAATAATTCCACAACTGGCACAACGTACTGTAATAGAAAATGATGTGACATACTTTTAAAATGACTACCTTTCTACCTTTGAAGTGCAGCATTTCCAGTCGTATATCTGCATTTGATCTGTACATTAATGTACATCAGTAAATAAGGTCAGTAAAAAAATGGTCTACAGTGTATTGAGCTGTGTAACATATTAGAAAATTATCTTGAGAGCTTATTTTCCTGTTCATGACTGAGCATTGACATTAAAAGTGGTGACATCAGTGTTGGCTAATATCACAATAACACAACCTTCCCCTTTCATATATATATAAAAAAAAAAACTTGTACTTTCTGACTTTAGTTGAGAAATGAGAGTGGTTTGCCTTGTGAGCAATGCTGCTGTCAATCTTTATGGCCTTTAGTGCTCATAAAATGCTTGCGCTGTGAGGACAAACATTCAGATACGGTATATGTCATCCCCACCTATTCCAAAGAACAATAGGACACATTGTGGTTTTGAGATCATCCTGAGGTTGGTACGCATCAACTACAGTGGAGCATGCTGGGAAACTAAAGCGGATCATCCAATCATTCATGCTCCTGGCTAGATCGCGGCTTCTGGCATTTTCTTGGATGTCGGGTTTGTTGGTTTATCTGTGGGATTTTAGTCTGGGCGTTTGAAATGTGAGGTGGTATCCAATGGAATGAGATGGTGTGAGATCAGTACTGTTGCCAGTGCACTTATCACATCCAAAGATCAGCGATATGTCTATGTAATCACATGAGTGAAATTGCATAGGCCGGGATCGCTTCAGAATAAATATTTAAACTTTGATGAATTGCTTCATTTTATCAAGGTACCATAGATACTATGAGTGACTTCAAATTTACATTGTGACCTCAGCACAGCACAGAGTACCATTCCGAAGCTACTGTTGCTGTTACTGTACTGTACAACTGTACAAATGGACAAAGTTTTAACAAAGACTTCACATGCCCACACCACTAGTTTACCCAGTACGCAAAACATATGTTTTGGGGATAAAAGCCCAGCCCTGAAGTGTTTTTGTTTTAGATAAAGTAGAGGCCTGACATGCTGGCCAGCATTTGGGATGCATTTGACTTCATGATCGCTGCACCTCTGCGGTCGTTTCATCCCTGATCCACCGAAGCTATCAGAAGAAGTGGGGATCAAATAGCATCAATTTTAATGCAGTCTGTATGATTGAAAGATTGCATGTTCTTTCTTTCTCTTCTCTTCAACTCAACCGCAGTTGATTTGACGTGATTAGAGTAACAGAGGGAAGGGGAAGGGCAATAGAGGGAGTGACAGAGAGAGAGAGCCAGAGAGAAAGAAACAATAATAAAGTTACAACATGCCTCTTTCGTTGGGCTTGTCTGGATCTCTTCCAGCGCTGTTCTCTTATGATGTTCAAATTTGCTGGCAAATACCGCATTTTAACATCGACTGACTCCAAAACATTCCCACATGCACAAAGCTTCTCCGGGCAACTATAAATTAAAAGGCACAGGCTAAAAGTATGTTTCGCCGTGCGTTCAGGGGCTAGTCAGGGGAACGGTGCTTCCCCAAACAGTGCTAGCTCTGGGAGACTACTTGGGGATAGGACAGTGTATATCCACCCACAGACGACCGGATGAAAGAACACAACACAAAATGTTGCTTTGTCACTGTCGAACTGTCCCAGCTGTCCCGTATGTCAGGCTCGAATGTTTGTGGCTCGGTGGAGCCACAAAATTGAGCGATATAAAAAGTGACCCAGTCTATCTCCTTTGCAGAGCGGGTTTTACACACACAGTCACACACAAATACACACGCACAAACGAAAACGTGCAAGAATGCAGAAATCCACATCACAAACACACCACAATTGGCAGTTTTGTCACTGCTGAGGTTTCGCCGTGTTCCCCCCACTTTGCAGACTGGGGCGACACACTGCGAGGTGGAATGCAGACGAGAGCAACAAGTCCCAGCGAGTCCCACTTAACGTCACATTTTGTGCGGTGAGATTAAAACTCATTTTCGAATTGCAGCAAAAACAGTCTGCAGCCTCTTCGGTTGACTTTTCTTGAGCCGTGATTTTGTGTTGGTGCTGATCTTTAGGCCTTTTCAGCGAGTAAACAAGTCAGGGAGTTCAGGGCTGGGAAGACCACAGAGATAGAGATGACATTGTGGCTGGGGAAGGCAATGACAGACGTTGATATGACAGGGGAGTGTAGTGCCCTTGAAAACACACACATCCGCCATAAGAGGCCAATTTAGGCACAACTGCATGAAAGGCAGTGGTACGTTTTTGATGTATCATTTGCCTCAAGGGTACTACTGCTTTTATAAAATTTTCCATTAAAGTCATATGCCCACAATTCAATGACTCAGTTTTAGTAGGTGCTAAGTAGAAACTCACATTGTTAATTCAATATTCAATTTATCAGAAGGTCGTTAAAACTCGACAGTGGTCATGGAGTGAGGAGTCTTACAGGACGTGAGACTACTGTGGGCTGCAGTAGTTCCCATCTGATGTGTAAGAAATACTAAATCTGCGTAAGATTTCAGTAGGTACTTAGAAGTAGAGATAGAGAGTCATTGATGCGGTTGTTGGGGAGGGGGTTATAATACACTGCTCAGAACTTCGTTTTGGGGTGACCCAAAGCAAGACTCCACAGAGCAGAGCTCATGCTAACAACCCCCTCCCACCCCTCGGGAGGGAGGCTTGTGAAACCTGAAGATGACGACATGCTAACATGCTAACACGCTCCTGAATGGTGGCACTGATAGGCAGTTTTTTGCTCCTGTCACTCAGTGAATTGTGTGCTCGAGGGCTACGGGGCGGGATTTGGGCTCTGGGGTAGTGTCCGCTCCCAAAAAAAGACAGAGCTGACATCTGTGCCCGTTACGCCTGTTTCGACACATTAAATCAAACACGCTGCACGTCAGTGCTGAAACGTAGCACGCACAGTCCGATGGCTTCCTGACGTCCATGCGAGACAAGGAGCAGGCTCTGGCAGGCCGTGGCCTCTTGATTTAGTAGTGTTAAGTAAGCACTCTTGGCTTTAGCGCCAGAGGAGGGCAGAGGTGGTAAGTGATGGTGGGGGAGTGGGATTGAGAGAGATGAGAGAGAGAGAGAGAGAGAGAGAGAGAAAGAGAGAGAGAGAGAGAGAAACAGGGGACATGACAGAGGAGGACAGGGAGATTTAAAGTGGAGGAGACAAAGCGAGAAAATGAGAGAGAGGGAACCAGAGATAAATAAGAGACAGCGTTGGAGAGAAAAAGAGTGGAAGAGAGGATGGGGGGAAAAAGAGGAGGAGGTTCACAGCATGGTCTTCTGATTAAGTCCTGGGATTTGTAGCTTTGTGTAACTTGTCAATAAAGCCCTAGCACTGATTATTGAAATGGAGAGCTGGTCAATAGATAGGGGGAAAAAAGAGCAAAAGGTCAGTCACGACATTATTGAAGAATTAACCACACAATGAGAGAGAGGAAGAAGGGCATGAAAGATGAGGACGAGAAAGAGAGAGAGGCCTATGACCTTGCACCATGTTATTGTTGTCACTTTTCAAAATAAAAGCACATAGTGTTTGCTTCACCCAGACCACTCCCAATACCTGTTCTCTTAGTACAGAAATGTATGTGATTAGCATTGAGCATTTCCAGACCAGAATCACAGAGGAAGCTGAACTGAGTTGTAGTCGGGCAGTGGAAGGCTACTACACTGGAGATTATATAGCCAGGCAGCTCTGTTAGATAAGAAAAGCTGTTATGATCATGAAGTCACAGTTAGTCTTTCAGATTCTAATACTAGGCAACATGATAATGTTATAGTAAGTAACTCAGTACAATAATTAAAAAGCGTTTGTAAAGAAAAATGCCCCACAGTAAAAATGAAAGCGAAAAAGCCACACAAAAAAGCAAAGTCAGTTATAGAGGAGAAAAAGCAAAGCTAAATCACATTAAATCACATTAAATTAAAAGACACTTCATAAAATGAACACTTACACCGCTTCTCTAATGTTCACGCATTGGCAGATCCAGGGGTTTCAAGCTTTAAATCACCTTATGATGTCGGCTTTCAGCAAGGCAACTTTCAAGGGCTTTCAAAAAGGATCTTAAGAGTTTCTTCAGTAACATACGCTGTTGAAAGATCAGACGTATAATTATGGACTGGACTATTTCCTCAAAAGTATAATAATTCTGCATGAGGGATGTAATGCAACACCTCCTCTATGCTGAAGTTATGGCCCGACAGCTGAATATCGTAAAGGCTGTCACTGATGCATGGTACAAGTGTTTCAATCACGATATGATAAGCAAAGAACAAATGTTCTGTTTTATCTTAAGGAAATGAGAGTGAGTGTATAATCTCTACAGTATGTCGACACAACCAAAAAACTCTCTCATCATGGCTATAGGCGTCAGTCAATCACACGTCTTTTTATGCAAGGCTAAAAAGAAAACTTTAGCCACCGTATCAGTTAATCAAACACAGATTCGAATTGAAACTGAAGTATAGAGATTATCAGCTTTTTTGCAAACATACCTCCTGGAGACTTATTTCAAACAACTGATATATTTGATATTTGATAATTTCTTATTTCCTCAGA